>NC_090739.1:139772985-139808776 GCF_036898095.1 Palaemon carinicauda
TTTGCCCATGTTAGTCTGTTTGCTTGTGAACAACTTCCTGGCCACAATTTTACTCATAGAGTAGTGAAACTTTTAATAATTAACTGTTATATTAAAACGTGGAAGTAATTCAATTTTGAAAGTCCTAGGTCAAAGGTCAAGGTCGAGCAAAAGGTCGACCGAGTTAACCCTAAGGCAAGGCGGTTTCGAGAAATAATCTGCCTTGGCGGAGGTCTGCACTTTTAGAGTGCCTTTTTAGTTAGAAAGGAATTTATATTTTTCATTTATTTGGAAATTTTTACCAATTTGTATTGAATAATCCGTTTCCACATTCAAAAACAGTTCTTCGGTTACATTCACTGAAGATGCTCCCACTTTCATATTAACGTTTTTCCATTTATGTTTACCAAGATAAACTCTCCCATTTATTTCAACAAAGGTATTTAACAACCGATATGTCCTCAATCTACTGACTTTTGAACATTTATATTAACTAAATATGTTTTCCCTTTATGTTTACCAAGATAAATTCTCCCATTAATTTCAACAAAGGTGTTTAACAACCGACATGTCCTCCATCTATTTACTTTTAAACATTTATATTAACTAAATGTTTTCCCATTTATGTTTACAAAAATAAACTGTCCCATTTGTTTCAACAAAGGTATTAACCCATTCTTATCATTATCATTAAATGCTTAGCTACAACCCTAATTGGAAAAGCAGAATGCTATAAGCCCAGGGGCCTCAACATGGAAAATAGCCCAGTGAGGAAAGGAAGTAAGGAAAAATAAAATATTTTTATAATAGTAAGAACATTAAAATGAATATTTCCTTTATAAACCATAAAAAAATTTAACAAAACAAGAGAAAGAGAAACTAGATAGAACAGTGTGCCTGAGTGTACATGGGAGATGTTCTTATATTTACTAGATTCCCAGAGCCACAATCAACGAAAAGATATTTCCCCTCTTCTATTTACAATCATCTCTAAGAAATGAAAGAGATTTTAAACGCCTTCCAGCCCAAGCGGGGCCCCCCGCAAGCGATTTAGTGACCTACTAAATATTCACGCCAGACTTTGCATAGAGGAGAGCGGAGGTGACAGATGAGATATAAAGGTGCGCGGATGGTGAATTTATGGGATGCTTGAGGTGGTCAATCAAGGGATTTGCAACAGAGGGTTGTGTGTGCCAAATAAGATAAGATATTATCATTAGTATTTATTTTTGTGGTAATTGTTGATAGAAGTTATGTTTGTTGTTATTATGGCTTTTCATATAAGATATTATTATTATTATATATTATTGTTATTATTATTATGATTATAATTATTATTATTGTTGTTATTATTGTTATTATTATTGTTATTGTTGTTGTTTTTTGTTGTGTTTATTATTATTATTATTTATAAATCGGTATGTTATGATAACAAGATTTATTACAATTGTCGTTTTTGTTGTGTATGTTCGGTGTCAGTAGATAAAATAAAATAAAAAGGGCAAGATGTAAAATGCCAAGTATGTAAATAGAAATCATCCCAGAGAACAAACAAACACAAGCGGTGGTTTAAGTCAGAAAAATAAGGCAATTATTCATATTAATTTAAAGCAGTAATACAGACATAGCCTCTGTACCATGGTCTTCCACTGTCTTGGGTTAGAGTTCTCTTGCTTGAGGGTACACTCGGGCACACTATCCTATCTAATTTCTCTTCCTCTTGTTTTGTTGAAGTTTATATTGTTTATATAGGAGATATTTATTTTAATGATGTTACTCTTCTTAAGATATTCTATTTTTCCCTTTTTCCTTTCCTCGCTGGGATATTTTACCTGTTGGAGCCCCTGGGCTTATAGCATCCTGCTTTTCCAACTAGGTTTGTAGCTTAGCAAATAATAAATAATAATAGTAATGATAGAGTATACGATCATAGATGTCAATATATTACCAGTTACAGTAGATGATTTGTCTTTACAACCAAGGGAATGCAAGATTTAGGGTAATGATATGGATAGGAAATGTCTGAACTTTGGGACAAGGTGACATATGAATGGTAAAGGATAAATTACGTATTGGAAAGAAAGAGGAAGGGAGATGAAGAATTAAAGAGAGAAAGGGGGTAAAGTGTGCCAGTAGGTGAATAAAGTTTTAGCAGAGGAAGGCTCGGCTTTCATTTATTTTATCTCTTGGGAAATTCAAAATAAAAATGTAAGCGATAAGAGAATGTTGGTTAAGAATGGGCCTGTTTATCTGCTATTATTTTTATTATTATTTCTTTATAAATTTGCTAGTATAAAAATTATTACCATAGCTCATAATACACATAGGTCAAAGTATCGCAATGCTGCTTGACCTTGGCCTTTGACCTGATACTTTCAAAATTGAATCACTTTCACGTCTCAACATAACAATTAATCTCTGAAAGTTTCACAACTCTATTTTTAAGTTGTGGCCAGGGTATGTATGGCATGGTAGGCAAAACAATTGAAGTGGGGTTATACATCAAGATTCATCACATCAATTTCCAATATATTTTAGCTTATAGTTCGGTCACATAACATTATTATTAACTTAATGCAAGGTATCTTTGGTGAAATTAAAGCTATACATCTACAATTGGTTTGTTTGGATAAGATTCATAGAATGCTTAGATATATATATATATATATATATATGTATATATATATATATATATATATATTCTCGCTATTTATATATGTGTATGTATATATATATATATATGTGTGTGTGTGTGTGTGTGTGCGCATTTTTTCATGTGACAGAACATTCGTCATCAAAAGAAAATATTTATTTACATTAACTTTTTTTTTCTTTTTCTTGGGGATGATAGTCCCTTTTACAAAAGTCCGTTTTGCCAGCGAATAAGTTTCCAACTGCTTATCTCATTTATTCAGATATGTTCAACATACAAAGGTAATGGTGGCCGATGTGGTATCGTCCCTAATTGGTGAACGCCTAACTGGGGTTTGAGTCCCGCTCAAACTCGTCAAGTTCCTTTGGTCGCTGCAATCTCACCATCCTTGTGAGCTACGGATGGGGGATTGGGGGAGCCTATAGGTCTATCTGCTGAGTCATCAGCAGCCATTGCCTGGCTCTCTTTGGTCCTAGCTTGGGCGCTGATCATATGTATATATGGTCCGTCTGTAGGGCATTGTCCTGCTTGATAGGGCAATGCCACTGTCCCTTGCCTCTGCCATTCATGGGCGGCCTTTAAACCTATAAACCTTCAATGAAATACCACTTGCACTTTTTAGTGATACAGATTTTACTTATAGATTAACTAGTAAGCTGTTTACATATGCATAACAACCAGACATATATATATATATATATATATGTATATATATATGTGTATATATATATATATATATATGTGTGTGTGTGTGTATATATATATATATATATAGAGAGAGAGAGAGAGAGAGAGAGAGAGAGAGAGATAATGCAGATTTGTATATACATGTGTGTGTTATAGTCATGAAAGGTAAAGTAAAAAGGCTTGATCGGAGTTAATATTTTCGTCTTATTATTGATATCTACGAATCGACGATGGGAATATACATTGAATCATATAGTATTTATACAGGAGAATGGTACTCCTTAGCTGTCATTTCTATATGACTCCAGATAAGTCAGATTTAGTAAAGAGGATACTACAGGATTAATGGAAAACAGACCAGGGCATAGGATTAGATCGTGACCTTGGGTATAGGCATTAAAGAAGGATTCAACCATATTTCTTTGGGCCAAGTCATTTACTTGGATTATTGTCCTCGTCTCTAACCAACCGATTCTATGACAAGTCCTAGCCAACGGGAGGACAAAGCATCATTAACAGATCCCGTAGAGACGGCTATGGATTCAACCATGTTTTTTTAGGCCGAGTCATTTACTTGGATTATTGTCCTCGTCTCTAACCAACCGATTCTATGACTCAAGTCCTAGCCAACGGAAGGACAAAGCATCATTAACAGATCCCGTAGAGACGGCTATGGATTCAACCATGTTTCTTTGGGCCGAGTCATTTACTTGGATTATTGTCCTCGTCTCTAACCAACCGATTCTATGACTCAAGTCCTAGCCAACGGGAGGACAAAGCATCATTAACAGATCCCGTAGAGACGGCTATGGATTCAACCATGTTTTTTTAGGCCGAGTCATTTACTTGGATTATTGTCCTTGTCTCTAACCAACCGATTCTATGACTCAAGTCCTAGCCAACGGAAGGACAAAGCATCATTAACAGATCCCGTAGAGACGGCTATGGATTCAACCATGTTTCTTTGGGCCGAGTCATTTACTTGGATTATTGTCCTCGTCTCTAACCAACCGATTCTATGACTCTTAAGTCCTAGCCAACGGGAGGACAAAGCATCATTAACAGATCCCGTAGAGACGGCTATGGATTCAACCATGATTCTTTGGGCCGAGTCATTTACTTGGATTATTGTCCTCGTCTCTAACCAACCGATTCTATGACTCAAGTCCTAGCCAACGGGAGGACAAAGCATCATTAACAGATTCCGTAGAGACAGCTATGAATTCAACCATGTTTTTTTAGGCCGAGTCATTTACTTGGATTATTGTCCTCGTCTCTAACCAACCGATTCTATGACTCTTAAGTCCTAGCCAACGGGAGGACAAAGCATCATTAACAGATCCCGTAGAGACGGCTTTGAATTCAACCATGTTTTTTTAGGCCGAGTCATTTACTTGGATTATTGTCCTCGTCTCTAACCAACCGATTCTATGACTCTTAAGTCCTAGCCAACGGGAGGACAAAGCATCATTAACAGATCCCGTAGAGACGGCTATGGATTCAACCATGTTTCTTTGGGCCGAGTCATTTACTTGGATTATTGTCCTCGTCTCTAACCAACCGATTCTATGACAAGTCCTAGCCAACGGGAGGACAAAGCATTATTAACAGATCCCGTAGAGACGGCTATGGATTCAACCATGTTTCTTTGGGCCGATTCATTTACTTGGATTATTGTCCTCGTCTCTAACCAACCGATTCTATGACTCAAGTCCTAGCCAACGGGAGGACAAAGCATCATTAACAGATCCCGTAGAGACGGCTATGGATTCAACCATGTTTTTTTAGGCCGAGTCATTTACTTGGATTATTGTCCTCGTCTCTAACCAACCGATTCTATGACTCAAGTCCTAGCCAACGGAAGGACAAAGCATCATTAACAGATCCCGTAGAGACGGCTATGGATTCAACCATGTTTCTTTGGGCCGAGTCATTTACTTGGATTATTGTCCTCGTCTCTAACCAACCGATTCTATGACTCTAAAGTCCTAGCCAACGGGAGGACAAAGCATCATTAACAGATCCCGTAGAGACGGCTATGGATTCAACCATGATTCTTTGGGCCGAGTCATTTACTTGGATTATTGTCCTCGTCTCTAACCAACCGATTCTATGACTCAAGTCCTAGCCAACGGGAGGACAAAGCATCATTAACAGATTCCGTAGAGACAGCTATGAATTCAACCATGTTTTTTTAGGCCGAGTCATTTACTTGGATTATTATCCTCGTCTCTAACCAACCGATTCTATGACTCTTAAGTCCTAGCCAACGGGAGGACAAAGCATCATTAACAGATCCCGTAGAGACGGCTTTGAATTCAACCATGTTTTTTTAGGCCGAGTCATTTACTTGGATTATTGTCCTCGTCTCTAACCAACCGATTCTATGACTCTTAAGTCCTAGCCAACGGAAGGACAAAGCATCATTAACAGATCCCGTAGAGACGGCTATGAATTCAACCATGTTTTTTTAGGCCGAGTCATTTACTTGGATTATTGTCCTCGTCTCTAACCAACCGATTCTATGACTCTTAAGTCCTTGCCAATGGGAGGACAAAGCATCATTAACAGATCCCGTAGAGATGGCTATGGATTCAACCATGATTCTTTGGGCCGAGTCATTTACTTGGATTATTGTCCTCGTCTCTAACCAACCGATTCTATGACTCAAGTCCTAGCCAACGGGAGGACAAAGCATCATTAACAGATTCCGTAGAGACAGCTATGAATTCAACCATGTTTTTTTAGGCCGAGTCATTTACTTGGATTATTGTCCTCGTCTCTAACCAACTGATTCTATGACTCTTAAGTCCTAGCCAATGGGAGGACAAAGCATCATTAACAGATCCCGTAGAGACGGCTTTGAATTCAACCATGTTTCTTTGGGCAGAGTCATTTACTTGGATTATTGTCCTCGTCTCTAACCAACTGAATCTATGACTCAAGACCTAGCCTACGGGAGGACAAAGCATCATTAACAGATCCCGTAGAGACGGTTATGAATTCAAACATGTTTCTTTGGGCCGAGTCATTTACTTGGATTATTGTCCTCGTCTCTAACCAACCGATTCTATGACAAGTCCTAGCCAACGGGAGGACAAAGCATTATTAACAGATCCCGTAGAGACGGCTATGGATTCAACCATGTTTCTTTGGGCCGAGTCATTTACTTGGATTATTGTCCTCGTCTCTAACCAACCGATTCTATGACTTAAGTCTTTGCCAACTGGAGGACAAAGCATCATTAACAGATCCCGTAGAGACGGCTATGAATTCAACCATTTTTCTTTCGGCTGAGTCATTTACTTGGATTATTGTCCTCGTCTCTAACCAACCCGATTCTATGTCTCAAGTCCTAGCCAACGGGAGGACAAAGCATCATTAACAGATCCCGTAGAGACGGTTATGAATTCAACCATGTTTCTTTGGGCCGAGTCATTTACTTGGATTATTGTCCTCGTCTCTAACCAACCGATTCTATGACAAGTCCTAGCCAAAGGGAGGACAAAGCATTATTAACAGATCCCGTAGAGACGGCTATGGATTCAACCATGTTTCTTTGGGCCGAGTCATTTACTTGGATTATTGTCCTCGTCTCTAACCAACCGATTCTATGACTTAAGTCTTTGCCAACTGGAGGACAAAGCATCATTAACGGATCCCGTAGAGACGGCTATGAATTCAACCATTTTTCTTTGGGCTGAGTCATTTACTTGGATTATTGTCCTCGTCTCTAACCAACCCGATTCTATGTCTCAAGTCCTAGCCAATGGGAGGACAAAGCATCATTAACAGATCCCGTAGAGACGGCTATGAATTCAACCATGTTTTTTTAGGCCGAGTCATTTACTTGGATTATTGTCCTCGTCTCTAACCAACCGATTCTATGACTCTTAAGTCCTAGCCAACGGGACGACAAAGCATCATTAACAGATCCCGTAGAGACGGCTATGGATTCAACCATGATTCTTTGGGCTGAGTCATTTACTTGGATTATTGTCCTTGTCTCTAACCAACCGATTCTATGACTCAAGTCCTAGCCAACGGGAGGACAAAGCATCATTAACAGATTCTGTAGAGACGGCTATGAATTCAACCATGTTTTTTTAGGCCGAGTCATTTACTTGGATTATTGTCCTCGTCTCTAACCAACCGATTCTATGACTCTTAAGTCCTAGCCAACGGGAGGACAAAGCATCATTAACAGATCCCGTAGAGACGGCTTTGAATTCAACCATGTTTCTTTGGGCAGAGTCATTTACTTGGATTATTGTCCTCGTCTCTAACCAACTGATTCTATGACTCAAGACCTAGCCTACGGGAGGACAAAGCATCATTAATAGATCCCGTAGAGACGGTTATGAATTCAACCATGTTTCTTTGGTCCGAGTCATTTACTTGGATTATTGTCCTCGTCTCTAACCAACCGATTCTATGACAAGTCCCAGCCAACGGGAGGACAAAGCATTATTAACAGATCCCATAGAGACTGCTATGGATTCAACCATGTTTCTTTGGGCCGAGTCATTTACTTGGATTATTGTCCTCGTCTCTAACCAACCGATTCTATGACTTAAGTCTTTGCCAACAGGAGGACAAAGCATCATTAACAGATCCCGTAGAGACGGCTATGAATTCAACCATTTTTCCTTGGGCTGAGTCATTTACTTGGATTATTGTCCTCGTCTCTAACCAACCCGATTCTATGACTCAAGTCCTAGCCAACGGGAGGACAAAGCATCATTAACAGATCCCGTAGAGACGGTTATGAATTCAACCATGTTTCTTTGGGCCGAGTCATTTACTTGGATTATTGTCCTCGTCTCTAACCAACCGATTCTATGACAAGTCCTAGCCAACGGGAGGACAAAGCATTATTAACAGATCCCGTAGAGACGGCTATGGATTCAACCATGTTTCTTTGGGCCGAGTCATTTACTTGGATTATTGTCCTCGTCTCTAACCAACCGATTCTATGACTTAAGTCTGCCAACTGGAGGACAAAGCATCATTAACAGATCCCGTAGAGACGGCTATGAATTCAACCATTTTTCTTTGGGCCGAGTCATTTACTTGGATTATTGTCCTCGTCTCTAACCAACCCGATTCTATGTCTCAAGTCTTAGCCAACGGGAGGACCAAGCATCATTAACAGATCCCGTAGAGACGGTTATGAATTCAACCATGTTTCTTTGGGCCGAGTCATTTACTTGGATTATTGTCCTCGTCTCTAACCAACCGATTCTATGACAAGTCCTTGCCAACGGGAGGACAAAGCATTATTAACAGATCCCGTAGAGACGGCTATGGATTCAACCATGTTTCTTTGGGCCGATTCATTTACTTGGATTATTGTCCTCGTCTCTAACCAACCGATTCTATGACTCAAGTCCTAGCCAACGGGAGGACAAAGCATCATTAACAGATCCCGTAGAGACGGCTATGGATTCAACCATGTTTTTTTAGGCCGAGTCATTTACTTGGATTATTGTCCTCGTCTCTAACCAACCGATTCTATGACTCAAGTCCTAGCCAACGGAAGGACAAAGCATCATTAACAGATCCCGTAGAGACGGCTATGGATTCAACCATGTTTCTTTGGGCCGAGTCATTTACTTGGATTATTGTCCTCGTCTCTAACCAACCGATTCTATGACTCTAAAGTCCTAGCCAACGGGAGGACAAAGCATCATTAACAGATCCCGTAGAGACGGCTATGGATTCAACCATGATTCTTTGGGCCGAGTCATTTACTTGGATTATTGTCCTCGTCTCTAACCAACCGATTCTATGACTCAAGTCCTAGCCAACGGGAGGACAAAGCATCATTAACAGATTCCGTAGAGACAGCTATGAATTCAACCATGTTTTTTTAGGCCGAGTCATTTACTTGGATTATTGTCCTCGTCTCTAACCAACCGATTCTATGACTCTTAAGTCCTAGCCAACGGGAGGACAAAGCATCATTAACAGATCCCGTAGAGACGGCTTTGAATTCAACCATGTTTTTTTAGGCCGAGTCATTTACTTGGATTATTGTCCTCGTCTCTAACCAACCGATTCTATGACTCTTAAGTCCTAGCCAACGGAAGGACAAAGCATCATTAACAGATCCCGTAGAGACGGCTATGAATTCAACCATGTTTTTTTAGGCCGAGTCATTTACTTGGATTATTGTCCTCGTCTCTAACCAACCGATTCTATGACTCTTAAGTCCTTGCCAACGGGAGGACAAAGCATCATTAACAGATCCCGTAGAGATGGCTATGGATTCAACCATGATTCTTTGGGCCGAGTCATTTACTTGGATTATTGTCCTCGTCTCTAACCAACCGATTCTATGACTCAAGTCCTAGCCAACGGGAGGACAAAGCATCATTAACAGATTCCGTAGAGACAGCTATGAATTCAACCATGTTTTTTTAGGCCGAGTCATTTACTTGGATTATTGTCCTCGTCTCTAACCAACCGATTCTATGACTCTTAAGTCCTAGCCAACGGGAGGACAAAGCATCATTAACAGATCCCGTAGAGACGGCTTTGAATTCAACCATGTTTCTTTGGGCAGAGTCATTTACTTGGATTATTGTCCTCGTCTCTAACCAACTGAATCTATGACTCAAGACCTAGCCTACGGGAGGACAAAGCATCATTAACAGATCCCGTAGAGACGGTTATGAATTCAAACATGTTTCTTTGGGCCGATCATTTACTTGGATTATTGTCCTCGTCTCTAACCAACCGATTCTATGACAAGTCCTAGCCAACGGGAGGACAAAGCATTATTAACAGATCCCGTAGAGACGGCTATGGATTCAACCATGTTTCTTTGGGCCGAGTCATTTACTTGGATTATTGTCCTCGTCTCTAACCAACCGATTCTATGACTTAAGTCTTTGCCAACTGGAGGACAAAGCATCATTAACAGATCCCGTAGAGACGGCTATGAATTCAACCATTTTTCTTTCGGCTGAGTCATTTACTTGGATTATTGTCCTCGTCTCTAACCAACCCGATTCTATGTCTCAAGTCCTAGCCAACGGGAGGACAAAGCATCATTAACAGATCCCGTAGAGACGGTTATGAATTCAACCATGTTTCTTTGGGCCGAGTCATTTACTTGGATTATTGTCCTCGTCTCTAACCAACCGATTCTATGACAAGTCCTAGCCAAAGGGAGGACAAAGCATTATTAACAGATCCCGTAGAGACGGCTATGGATTCAACCATGTTTCTTTGGGCCGAGTCATTTACTTGGATTATTGTCCTCGTCTCTAACCAACCGATTCTATGACTTAAGTCTTTGCCAACTGGAGGACAAAGCATCATTAACGGATCCCGTAGAGACGGCTATGAATTCAACCATTTTTCTTTGGGCTGAGTCATTTACTTGGATTATTGTCCTCGTCTCTAACCAACCCGATTCTATGTCTCAAGTCCTAGCCAATGGGAGGACAAAGCATCATTAACAGATCCCGTAGAGACGGCTATGAATTCAACCATGTTTTTTTAGGCCGAGTCATTTACTTGGATTATTGTCCTCGTCTCTAACCAACCGATTCTATGACTCTTAAGTCCTAGCCAACGGGACGACAAAGCATCATTAACAGATCCCGTAGAGACGGCTATGGATTCAACCATGATTCTTTGGGCCGAGTCATTTACTTGGATTATTGTCCTCGTCTCTAACCAACCGATTCTATGACTCAAGTCCTAGCCAACGGGAGGACAAAGCATCATTAACAGATTCTGTAGAGACGGCTATGAATTCAACCATGTTTTTTTAGGCCGAGTCATTTACTTGGATTATTGTCCTCGTCTCTAACCAACCGATTCTATGACTCTTAAGTCCTAGCCAACGGGAGGACAAAGCATCATTAACAGATCCCGTAGAGACGGCTTTGAATTCAACCATGTTTCTTTGGGCAGAGTCATTTACTTGGATTATTGTCCTCGTCTCTAACCAACTGATTCTATGACTCAAGACCTAGCCTACGGGAGGACAAAGCATCATTAATAGATCCCGTAGAGACGGTTATGAATTCAACCATGTTTCTTTGGTCCGAGTCATTTACTTGGATTATTGTCCTCGTCTCTAACCAACCGATTCTATGACAAGTCCCAGCCAACGGGAGGACAAAGCATTATTAACAGATCCCATAGAGACTGCTATGGATTCAACCATGTTTCTTTGGGCCGAGTCATTTACTTGGATTATTGTCCTCGTCTCTAACCAACCGATTCTATGACTTAAGTCTTTGCCAACAGGAGGACAAAGCATCATTAACAGATCCCGTAGAGACGGCTATGAATTCAACCATTTTTCCTTGGGCTGAGTCATTTACTTGGATTATTGTCCTCGTCTCTAACCAACCCGATTCTATGACTCAAGTCCTAGCCAACGGGAGGACAAAGCATCATTAACAGATCCCGTAGAGACGGTTATGAATTCAACCATGTTTCTTTGGGCCGAGTCATTTACTTGGATTATTGTCCTCGTCTCTAACCAACCGATTCTATGACAAGTCCTAGCCAACGGGAGGACAAAGCATTATTAACAGATCCCGTAGAGACGGCTATGGATTCAACCATGTTTCTTTGGGCCGAGTCATTTACTTGGATTATTGTCCTCGTCTCTAACCAACCGATTCTATGACTTAAGTCTGCCAACTGGAGGACAAAGCATCATTAACAGATCCCGTAGAGACGGCTATGAATTCAACCATTTTTCTTTGGGCCGAGTCATTTACTTGGATTATTGTCCTCGTCTCTAACCAACCCGATTCTATGTCTCAAGTTAGCCAACGGGAGGACCAAGCATCATTAACAGATCCCGTAGAGACGGTTATGAATTCAACCATGTTTCTTTGGGCCGAGTCATTTACTTGGATTATTGTCCTCGTCTCTAACCAACCGATTCTATGACAAGTCCTTGCCAACGGGAGGACAAAGCATTATTAACAGATCCCGTAGAGACGGCTATGGATTCAACCATGTTTCTTTGGGCCGATTCATTTACTTGGATTATTGTCCTCGTCTCTAACCAACCGATTCTATGACTCAAGTCCTAGCCAACGGGAGGACAAAGCATCATTAACAGATCCCGTAGAGACGGCTATGGATTCAACCATGTTTTTTTAGGCCGAGTCATTTACTTGGATTATTGTCCTCGTCTCTAACCAACCGATTCTATGACTCAAGTCCTAGCCAACGGGAGGACAAAGCATCATTAACAGATTCCGTAGAGACAGCTATGAATTCAACCATGTTTTTTTAGGCCGAGTCATTTACTTGGATTATTGTCCTCGTCTCTAACCAACCGATTCTATGACTCTTAAGTCCTAGCCAACGGGAGGACAAAGCATCATTAACAGATCCCGTAGAGACGGCTTTGAATTCAACCATGTTTTTTTAGGCCGAGTCATTTACTTGGATTATTGTCCTCGTCTCTAACCAACCGATTCTATGACTCTTAAGTCCTAGCCAACGGAAGGACAAAGCATCATTAACAGATCCCGTAGAGACGGCTATGAATTCAACCATGTTTTTTTAGGCCGAGTCATTTACTTGGATTATTGTCCTCGTCTCTAACCAACCGATTCTATGACTCTTAAGTCCTTGCCAACGGGAGGACAAAGCATCATTAACAGATCCCGTAGAGATGGCTATGGATTCAACCATGATTCTTTGGGCCGAGTCATTTACTTGGATTATTGTCCTCGTCTCTAACCAACCGATTCTATGACTCAAGTCCTAGCCAACGGGAGGACAAAGCATCATTAACAGATTCCGTAGAGACAGCTATGAATTCAACCATGTTTTTTTAGGCCGAGTCATTTACTTGGATTATTGTCCTCGTCTCTAACCAACCGATTCTATGACTCTTAAGTCCTAGCCAATGGGAGGACAAAGCATCATTAACAGATCCCGTAGAGACGGCTTTGAATTCAACCATGTTTCTTTGGGCAGAGTCATTTACTTGGATTATTGTCCTCGTCTCTAACCAACTGAATCTATGACTCAAGACCTAGCCTACGGGAGGACAAAGCATCATTAACAGATCCCGTAGAGACGGTTATGAATTCAAACATGTTTCTTTGGGCCGAGTCATTTACTTGGATTATTGTCCTCGTCTCTAACCAACCGATTCTATGACAAGTCCTAGCCAACGGGAGGACAAAGCATTATTAACAGATCCCGTAGAGACGGCTATGGATTCAACCATGTTTCTTTGGGCCGAGTCATTTACTTGGATTATTGTCCTCGTCTCTAACCAACCGATTCTATGACTTAAGTCTTTGCCAACTGGAGGACAAAGCATCATTAACAGATCCCGTAGAGACGGCTATGAATTCAACCATTTTTCTTTCGGCTGAGTCATTTACTTGGATTATTGTCCTCGTCTCTAACCAACCCGATTCTATGTCTCAAGTCCTAGCCAACGGGAGGACAAAGCATCATTAACAGATCCCGTAGAGACGGTTATGAATTCAACCATGTTTCTTTGGGCCGAGTCATTTACTTGGATTATTGTCCTCGTCTCTAACCAACCGATTCTATGACAAGTCCTAGCCAAAGGGAGGACAAAGCATTATTAACAGATCCCGTAGAGACGGCTATGGATTCAACCATGTTTCTTTGGGCCGAGTCATTTACTTGGATTATTGTCCTCGTCTCTAACCAACCGATTCTATGACTTAAGTCTTTGCCAACTGGAGGACAAAGCATCATTAACGGATCCCGTAGAGACGGCTATGAATTCAACCATTTTTCTTTGGGCTGAGTCATTTACTTGGATTATTGTCCTCGTCTCTAACCAACCCGATTCTATGTCTCAAGTCCTAGCCAATGGGAGGACAAAGCATCATTAACAGATCCCGTAGAGACGGCTATGAATTCAACCATGTTTTTTTAGGCCGAGTCATTTACTTGGATTATTGTCCTCGTCTCTAACCAACCGATTCTATGACTCTTAAGTCCTAGCCAACGGGACGACAAAGCATCATTAACAGATCCCGTAGAGACGGCTATGGATTCAACCATGATTCTTTGGGCTGAGTCATTTACTTGGATTATTGTCCTTGTCTCTAACCAACCGATTCTATGACTCAAGTCCTAGCCAACGGGAGGACAAAGCATCATTAACAGATTCTGTAGAGACGGCTATGAATTCAACCATGTTTTTTTAGGCCGAGTCATTTACTTGGATTATTGTCCTCGTCTCTAACCAACCGATTCTATGACTCTTAAGTCCTAGCCAACGGGAGGACAAAGCATCATTAACAGATCCCGTAGAGACGGCTTTGAATTCAACCATGTTTCTTTGGGCAGAGTCATTTACTTGGATTATTGTCCTCGTCTCTAACCAACTGATTCTATGACTCAAGACCTAGCCTACGGGAGGACAAAGCATCATTAATAGATCCCGTAGAGACGGTTATGAATTCAACCATGTTTCTTTGGTCCGAGTCATTTACTTGGATTATTGTCCTCGTCTCTAACCAACCGATTCTATGACAAGTCCCAGCCAACGGGAGGACAAAGCATTATTAACAGATCCCATAGAGACTGCTATGGATTCAACCATGTTTCTTTGGGCCGAGTCATTTACTTGGATTATTGTCCTCGTCTCTAACCAACCGATTCTATGACTTAAGTCTTTGCCAACAGGAGGACAAAGCATCATTAACAGATCCCGTAGAGACGGCTATGAATTCAACCATTTTTCCTTGGGCTGAGTCATTTACTTGGATTATTGTCCTCGTCTCTAACCAACCCGATTCTATGACTCAAGTCCTAGCCAACGGGAGGACAAAGCATCATTAACAGATCCCGTAGAGACGGTTATGAATTCAACCATGTTTCTTTGGGCCGAGTCATTTACTTGGATTATTGTCCTCGTCTCTAACCAACCGATTCTATGACAAGTCCTAGCCAACGGGAGGACAAAGCATTATTAACAGATCCCGTAGAGACGGCTATGGATTCAACCATGTTTCTTTGGGCCGAGTCATTTACTTGGATTATTGTCCTCGTCTCTAACCAACCGATTCTATGACTTAAGTCTGCCAACTGGAGGACAAAGCATCATTAACAGATCCCGTAGAGACGGCTATGAATTCAACCATTTTTCTTTGGGCCGAGTCATTTACTTGGATTATTGTCCTCGTCTCTAACCAACCCGATTCTATGTCTCAAGTCTTAGCCAACGGGAGGACCAAGCATCATTAACAGATCCCGTAGAGACGGTTATGAATTCAACCATGTTTCTTTGGGCCGAGTCATTTACTTGGATTATTGTCCTCGTCTCTAACCAACCGATTCTATGACAAGTCCTTGCCAACGGGAGGACAAAGCATTATTAACAGATCCCGTAGAGACGGCTATGGATTCAACCATGTTTCTTTGGGCCGATTCATTTACTTGGATTATTGTCCTCGTCTCTAACCAACCGATTCTATGACTCAAGTCCTAGCCAACGGGAGGACAAAGCATCATTAACAGATCCCGTAGAGACGGCTATGGATTCAACCATGTTTTTTTAGGCCGAGTCATTTACTTGGATTATTGTCCTCGTCTCTAACCAACCGATTCTATGACTCAAGTCCTAGCCAACGGAAGGACAAAGCATCATTAACAGATCCCGTAGAGACGGCTATGGATTCAACCATGTTTCTTTGGGCCGAGTCATTTACTTGGATTATTGTCCTCGTCTCTAACCAACCGATTCTATGACTCTAAAGTCCTAGCCAACGGGAGGACAAAGCATCATTAACAGATCCCGTAGAGACGGCTATGGATTCAACCATGATTCTTTGGGCCGAGTCATTTACTTGGATTATTGTCCTCGTCTCTAACCAACCGATTCTATGACTCAAGTCCTAGCCAACGGGAGGACAAAGCATCATTAACAGATTCCGTAGAGACAGCTATGAATTCAACCATGTTTTTTTAGGCCGAGTCATTTACTTGGATTATTGTCCTCGTCTCTAACCAACCGATTCTATGACTCTTAAGTCCTAGCCAACGGGAGGACAAAGCATCATTAACAGATCCCGTAGAGACGGCTTTGAATTCAACCATGTTTTTTTAGGCCGAGTCATTTACTTGGATTATTGTCCTCGTCTCTAACCAACCGATTCTATGACTCTTAAGTCCTAGCCAACGGAAGGACAAAGCATCATTAACAGATCCCGTAGAGACGGCTATGAATTCAACCATGTTTTTTTAGGCCGAGTCATTTACTTGGATTATTGTCCTCGTCTCTAACCAACCGATTCTATGACTCTTAAGTCCTTGCCAACGGGAGGACAAAGCATCATTAACAGATCCCGTAGAGATGGCTATGGATTCAACCATGATTCTTTGGGCCGAGTCATTTACTTGGATTATTGTCCTCGTCTCTAACCAACCGATTCTATGACTCAAGTCCTAGCCAACGGGAGGACAAAGCATCATTAACAGATTCCGTAGAGACAGCTATGAATTCAACCATGTTTTTTTAGGCCGAGTCATTTACTTGGATTATTGTCCTCGTCTCTAACCAACCGATTCTATGACTCTTAAGTCCTAGCCAACGGGAGGACAAAGCATCATTAACAGATCCCGTAGAGACGGCTTTGAATTCAACCATGTTTCTTTGGGCAGAGTCATTTACTTGGATTATTGTCCTCGTCTCTAACCAACTGAATCTATGACTCAAGACCTAGCCTACGGGAGGACAAAGCATCATTAACAGATCCCGTAGAGACGGTTATGAATTCAAACATGTTTCTTTGGGCCGAGTCATTTACTTGGATTATTGTCCTCGTCTCTAACCAACCGATTCTATGACAAGTCCTAGCCAACGGGAGGACAAAGCATTATTAACAGATCCCGTAGAGACGGCTATGGATTCAACCATGTTTCTTTGGGCCGAGTCATTTACTTGGATTATTGTCCTCGTCTCTAACCAACCGATTCTATGACTTAAGTCTTTGCCAACTGGAGGACAAAGCATCATTAACAGATCCCGTAGAGACGGCTATGAATTCAACCATTTTTCTTTCGGCTGAGTCATTTACTTGGATTATTGTCCTCGTCTCTAACCAACCCGATTCTATGTCTCAAGTCCTAGCCAACGGGAGGACAAAGCATCATTAACAGATCCCGTAGAGACGGTTATGAATTCAACCATGTTTCTTTGGGCCGAGTCATTTACTTGGATTATTGTCCTCGTCTCTAACCAACCGATTCTATGACAAGTCCTAGCCAAAGGGAGGACAAAGCATTATTAACAGATCCCGTAGAGACGGCTATGGATTCAACCATGTTTCTTTGGGCCGAGTCATTTACTTGGATTATTGTCCTCGTCTCTAACCAACCGATTCTATGACTTAAGTCTTTGCCAACTGGAGGACAAAGCATCATTAACGGATCCCGTAGAGACGGCTATGAATTCAACCATTTTTCTTTGGGCTGAGTCATTTACTTGGATTATTGTCCTCGTCTCTAACCAACCCGATTCTATGTCTCAAGTCCTAGCCAATGGGAGGACAAAGCATCATTAACAGATCCCGTAGAGACGGCTATGAATTCAACCATGTTTTTTTAGGCCGAGTCATTTACTTGGATTATTGTCCTCGTCTCTAACCAACCGATTCTATGACTCTTAAGTCCTAGCCAACGGGACGACAAAGCATCATTAACAGATCCCGTAGAGACGGCTATGGATTCAACCATGATTCTTTGGGCCGAGTCATTTACTTGGATTATTGTCCTCGTCTCTAACCAACCGATTCTATGACTCAAGTCCTAGCCAACGGGAGGACAAAGCATCATTAACAGATTCTGTAGAGACGGCTATGAATTCAACCATGTTTTTTTAGGCCGAGTCATTTACTTGGATTATTGTCCTCGTCTCTAACCAACCGATTCTATGACTCTTAAGTCCTAGCCAACGGGAGGACAAAGCATCATTAACAGATCCCGTAGAGACGGCTTTGAATTCAACCATGTTTCTTTGGGCAGAGTCATTTACTTGGATTATTGTCCTCGTCTCTAACCAACTGATTCTATGACTCAAGACCTAGCCTACGGGAGGACAAAGCATCATTAATAGATCCCGTAGAGACGGTTATGAATTCAACCATGTTTCTTTGGTCCGAGTCATTTACTTGGATTATTGTCCTCGTCTCTAACCAACCGATTCTATGACAAGTCCCAGCCAACGGGAGGACAAAGCATTATTAACAGATCCCATAGAGACTGCTATGGATTCAACCATGTTTCTTTGGGCCGAGTCATTTACTTGGATTATTGTCCTCGTCTCTAACCAACCGATTCTATGACTTAAGTCTTTGCCAACAGGAGGACAAAGCATCATTAACAGATCCCGTAGAGACGGCTATGAATTCAACCATTTTTCCTTGGGCTGAGTCATTTACTTGGATTATTGTCCTCGTCTCTAACCAACCCGATTCTATGACTCAAGTCCTAGCCAACGGGAGGACAAAGCATCATTAACAGATCCCGTAGAGACGGTTATGAATTCAACCATGTTTCTTTGGGCCGAGTCATTTACTTGGATTATTGTCCTCGTCTCTAACCAACCGATTCTATGACAAGTCCTAGCCAACGGGAGGACAAAGCATTATTAACAGATCCCGTAGAGACGGCTATGGATTCAACCATGTTTCTTTGGGCCGAGTCATTTACTTGGATTATTGTCCTCGTCTCTAACCAACCGATTCTATGACTTAAGTCTGCCAACTGGAGGACAAAGCATCATTAACAGATCCCGTAGAGACGGCTATGAATTCAACCATTTTTCTTTGGGCCGAGTCATTTACTTGGATTATTGTCCTCGTCTCTAACCAACCCGATTCTATGTCTCAAGTGTTAGCCAACGGGAGGACCAAGCATCATTAACAGATCCCGTAGAGACGGTTATGAATTCAACCATGTTTCTTTGGGCCGAGTCATTTACTTGGATTATTGTCCTCGTCTCTAACCAACCGATTCTATGACAAGTCCTTGCCAACGGGAGGACAAAGCATTATTAACAGATCCCGTAGAGACGGCTATGGATTCAACCATGTTTCTTTGGGCCGATTCATTTACTTGGATTATTGTCCTCGTCTCTAACCAACCGATTCTATGACTCAAGTCCTAGCCAACGGGAGGACAAAGCATCATTAACAGATCCCGTAGAGACGGCTATGGATTCAACCATGTTTTTTTAGGCCGAGTCATTTACTTGGATTATTGTCCTCGTCTCTAACCAACCGATTCTATGACTCAAGTCCTAGCCAACGGGAGGACAAAGCATCATTAACAGATTCCGTAGAGACAGCTATGAATTCAACCATGTTTTTTTAGGCCGAGTCATTTACTTGGATTATTGTCCTCGTCTCTAACCAACCGATTCTATGACTCTTAAGTCCTAGCCAACGGGAGGACAAAGCATCATTAACAGATCCCGTAGAGACGGCTTTGAATTCAACCATGTTTTTTTAGGCCGAGTCATTTACTTGGATTATTGTCCTCGTCTCTAACCAACCGATTCTATGACTCTTAAGTCCTAGCCAACGGAAGGACAAAGCATCATTAACAGATCCCGTAGAGACGGCTATGAATTCAACCATGTTTTTTTAGGCCGAGTCATTTACTTGGATTATTGTCCTCGTCTCTAACCAACCGATTCTATGACTCTTAAGTCCTTGCCAACGGGAGGACAAAGCATCATTAACAGATCCCGTAGAGATGGCTATGGATTCAACCATGATTCTTTGGGCCGAGTCATTTACTTGGATTATTGTCCTCGTCTCTAACCAACCGATTCTATGACTCAAGTCCTAGCCAACGGGAGGACAAAGCATCATTAACAGATTCCGTAGAGACAGCTATGAATTCAACCATGTTTTTTTAGGCCGAGTCATTTACTTGGATTATTGTCCTCGTCTCTAACCAACCGATTCTATGACTCTTAAGTCCTAGCCAATGGGAGGACAAAGCATCATTAACAGATCCCGTAGAGACGGCTTTGAATTCAACCATGTTTCTTTGGGCAGAGTCATTTACTTGGATTATTGTCCTCGTCTCTAACCAACTGAATCTATGACTCAAGACCTAGCCTACGGGAGGACAAAGCATCATTAACAGATCCCGTAGAGACGGTTATGAATTCAAACATGTTTCTTTGGGCCGAGTCATTTACTTGGATTATTGTCCTCGTCTCTAACCAACCGATTCTATGACAAGTCCTAGCCAACGGGAGGACAAAGCATTATTAACAGATCCCGTAGAGACGGCTATGGATTCAACCATGTTTCTTTGGGCCGAGTCATTTACTTGGATTATTGTCCTCGTCTCTAACCAACCGATTCTATGACTTAAGTCTTTGCCAACTGGAGGACAAAGCATCATTAACAGATCCCGTAGAGACGGCTATGAATTCAACCATTTTTCTTTCGGCTGAGTCATTTACTTGGATTATTGTCCTCGTCTCTAACCAACCCGATTCTATGTCTCAAGTCCTAGCCAACGGGAGGACAAAGCATCATTAACAGATCCCGTAGAGACGGTTATGAATTCAACCATGTTTCTTTGGGCCGAGTCATTTACTTGGATTATTGTCCTCGTCTCTAACCAACCGATTCTATGACAAGTCCTAGCCAAAGGGAGGACAAAGCATTATTAACAGATCCCGTAGAGACGGCTATGGATTCAACCATGTTTCTTTGGGCCGAGTCATTTACTTGGATTATTGTCCTCGTCTCTAACCAACCGATTCTATGACTTAAGTCTTTGCCAACTGGAGGACAAAGCATCATTAACGGATCCCGTAGAGACGGCTATGAATTCAACCATTTTTCTTTGGGCTGAGTCATTTACTTGGATTATTGTCCTCGTCTCTAACCAACCCGATTCTATGTCTCAAGTCCTAGCCAATGGGAGGACAAAGCATCATTAACAGATCCCGTAGAGACGGCTATGAATTCAACCATGTTTTTTTAGGCCGAGTCATTTACTTGGATTATTGTCCTCGTCTCTAACCAACCGATTCTATGACTCTTAAGTCCTAGCCAACGGGACGACAAAGCATCATTAACAGATCCCGTAGAGACGGCTATGGATTCAACCATGATTCTTTGGGCAGAGTCATTTACTTGGATTATTGTCCTTGTGTCTAACCAACCGATTCTATGACTCAAGTCCTAGCCAACGGGAGGACAAAGCATCATTAACAGATTCTGTAGAGACGGCTATGAATTCAACCATGTTTTTTTAGGCCGAGTCATTTACTTGGATTATTGTCCTCGTCTCTAACCAACCGATTCTATGACTCTTAAGTCCTAGCCAACGGGAGGACAAAGCATCATTAACAGATCCCGTAGAGACGGCTTTGAATTCAACCATGTTTCTTTGGGCAGAGTCATTTACTTGGATTATTGTCCTCGTCTCTAACCAACTGATTCTATGACTCAAGACCTAGCCTACGGGAGGACAAAGCATCATTAATAGATCCCGTAGAGACGGTTATGAATTCAACCATGTTTCTTTGGTCCGAGTCATTTACTTGGATTATTGTCCTCGTCTCTAACCAACCGATTCTATGACAAGTCCCAGCCAACGGGAGGACAAAGCATTATTAACAGATCCCATAGAGACTGCTATGGATTCAACCATGTTTCTTTGGGCCGAGTCATTTACTTGGATTATTGTCCTCGTCTCTAACCAACCGATTCTATGACTTAAGTCTTTGCCAACAGGAGGACAAAGCATCATTAACAGATCCCGTAGAGACGGCTATGAATTCAACCATTTTTCCTTGGGCTGAGTCATTTACTTGGATTATTGTCCTCGTCTCTAACCAACCCGATTCTATGACTCAAGTCCTAGCCAACGGGAGGACAAAGCATCATTAACAGATCCCGTAGAGACGGTTATGAATTCAACCATGTTTCTTTGGGCCGAGTCATTTACTTGGATTATTGTCCTCGTCTCTAACCAACCGATTCTATGACAAGTCCTAGCCAACGGGAGGACAAAGCATTATTAACAGATCCCGTAGAGACGGCTATGGATTCAACCATGTTTCTTTGGGCCGAGTCATTTACTTGGATTATTGTCCTCGTCTCTAACCAACCGATTCTATGACTTAAGTCTGCCAACTGGAGGACAAAGCATCATTAACAGATCCCGTAGAGACGGCTATGAATTCAACCATTTTTCTTTGGGCCGAGTCATTTACTTGGATTATTGTCCTCGTCTCTAACCAACCCGATTCTATGTCTCAAGTCTTAGCCAACGGGAGGACCAAGCATCATTAACAGATCCCGTAGAGACGGTTATGAATTCAACCATGTTTCTTTGGGCCGAGTCATTTACTTGGATTATTGTCCTCGTCTCTAACCAACCGATTCTATGACAAGTCCTTGCCAACGGGAGGACAAAGCATTATTAACAGATCCCGTAGAGACGGCTATGGATTCAACCATGTTTCTTTGGGCCGATTTATTTACTTGGATTATTGTCCTCGTCTCTAACCAACCGATTCTATGACTCAAGTCCTAGCCAACGGGAGGACAAAGCATCATTAACAGATCCCGTAGAGACGGCTATGGATTCAACCATGTTTTTTTAGGCCGAGTCATTTACTTGGATTATTGTCCTCGTCTCTAACCAACCGATTCTATGACTCAAGTCCTAGCCAACGGAAGGACAAAGCATCATTAACAGATCCCGTAGAGACGGCTATGGATTCAACCATGTTTCTTTGGGCCGAGTCATTTACTTGGATTATTGTCCTCGTCTCTAACCAACCGATTCTATGACTCTAAAGTCCTAGCCAACGGGAGGACAAAGCATCATTAACAGATCCCGTAGAGACGGCTATGGATTCAACCATGATTCTTTGGGCCGAGTCATTTACTTGGATTATTGTCCTCGTCTCTAACCAACCGATTCTATGACTCAAGTCCTAGCCAACGGGAGGACAAAGCATCATTAACAGATTCCGTAGAGACAGCTATGAATTCAACCATGTTTTTTTAGGCCGAGTCATTTACTTGGATTATTGTCCTCGTCTCTAACCAACCGATTCTATGACTCTTAAGTCCTAGCCAACGGGAGGACAAAGCATCATTAACAGATCCCGTAGAGACGGCTTTGAATTCAACCATGTTTTTTTAGGCCGAGTCATTTACTTGGATTATTGTCCTCGTCTCTAACCAACCGATTCTATGACTCTTAAGTCCTAGCCAACGGAAGGACAAAGCATCATTAACAGATCCCGTAGAGACGGCTATGAATTCAACCATGTTTTTTTAGGCCGAGTCATTTACTTGGATTATTGTCCTCGTCTCTAACCAACCGATTCTATGACTCTTAAGTCCTTGCCAACGGGAGGACAAAGCATCATTAACAGATCCCGTAGAGATGGCTATGGATTCAACCATGATTCTTTGGGCCGAGTCATTTACTTGGATTATTGTCCTCGTCTCTAACCAACCGATTCTATGACTCAAGTCCTAGCCAACGGGAGGACAAAGCATCATTAACAGATTCCGTAGAGACAGCTATGAATTCAACCATGTTTTTTTAGGCCGAGTCATTTACTTGGATTATTGTCCTCGTCTCTAACCAACCGATTCTATGACTCTTAAGTCCTAGCCAATGGGAGGACAAAGCATCATTAACAGATCCCGTAGAGACGGCTTTGAATTCAACCATGTTTCTTTGGGCAGAGTCATTTACTTGGATTATTGTCCTCGTCTCTAACCAACTGAATCTATGACTCAAGACCTAGCCTACGGGAGGACAAAGCATCATTAACAGATCCCGTAGAGACGGTTATGAATTCAAACATGTTTCTTTGGGCCGAGTCATTTACTTGGATTATTGTCCTCGTCTCTAACCAACCGATTCTATGACAAGTCCTAGCCAACGGGAGGACAAAGCATTATTAACAGATCCCGTAGAGACGGCTATGGATTCAACCATGTTTCTTTGGGCCGAGTCATTTACTTGGATTATTGTCCTCGTCTCTAACCAACCGATTCTATGACTTAAGTCTTTGCCAACTGGAGGACAAAGCATCATTAACAGATCCCGTAGAGACGGCTATGAATTCAACCATTTTTCTTTCGGCTGAGTCATTTACTTGGATTATTGTCCTCGTCTCTAACCAACCCGATTCTATGTCTCAAGTCCTAGCCAACGGGAGGACAAAGCATCATTAACAGATCCCGTAGAGACGGTTATGAATTCAACCATGTTTCTTTGGGCCGAGTCATTTACTTGGATTATTGTCCTCGTCTCTAACCAACCGATTCTATGACAAGTCCTAGCCAAAGGGAGGACAAAGCATTATTAACAGATCCCGTAGAGACGGCTATGGATTCAACCATGTTTCTTTGGGCCGAGTCATTTACTTGGATTATTGTCCTCGTCTCTAACCAACCGATTCTATGACTTAAGTCTTTGCCAACTGGAGGACAAAGCATCATTAACGGATCCCGTAGAGACGGCTATGAATTCAACCATTTTTCTTTGGGCTGAGTCATTTACTTGGATTATTGTCCTCGTCTCTAACCAACCCGATTCTATGTCTCAAGTCCTAGCCAATGGGAGGACAAAGCATCATTAACAGATCCCGTAGAGACGGCTATGAATTCAACCATGTTTTTTTAGGCCGAGTCATTTACTTGGATTATTGTCCTCGTCTCTAACCAACCGATTCTATGACTCTTAAGTCCTAGCCAACGGGACGACAAAGCATCATTAACAGATCCCGTAGAGACGGCTATGGATTCAACCATGATTCTTTGGGCCGAGTCATTTACTTGGATTATTGTCCTTGTGTCTAACCAACCGATTCTATGACTCAAGTCCTAGCCAACGGGAGGACAAAGCATCATTAACAGATTCTGTAGAGACGGCTATGAATTCAACCATGTTTTTTTAGGCCGAGTCATTTACTTGGATTATTGTCCTCGTCTCTAACCAACCGATTCTATGACTCTTAAGTCCTAGCCAACGGGAGGACAAAGCATCATTAACAGATCCCGTAGAGACGGCTTTGAATTCAACCATGTTTCTTTGGGCAGAGTCATTTACTTGGATTATTGTCCTCGTCTCTAACCAACTGATTCTATGACTCAAGACCTAGCCTACGGGAGGACAAAGCATCATTAATAGATCCCGTAGAGACGGTTATGAATTCAACCATGTTTCTTTGGTCCGAGTCATTTACTTGGATTATTGTCCTCGTCTCTAACCAACCGATTCTATGACAAGTCCCAGCCAACGGGAGGACAAAGCATTATTAACAGATCCCATAGAGACTGCTATGGATTCAACCATGTTTCTTTGGGCCGAGTCATTTACTTGGATTATTGTCCTCGTCTCTAACCAACCGATTCTATGACTTAAGTCTTTGCCAACAGGAGGACAAAGCATCATTAACAGATCCCGTAGAGACGGCTATGAATTCAACCATTTTTCCTTGGGCTGAGTCATTTACTTGGATTATTGTCCTCGTCTCTAACCAACCCGATTCTATGACTCAAGTCCTAGCCAACGGGAGGACAAAGCATCATTAACAGATCCCGTAGAGACGGTTATGAATTCAACCATGTTTCTTTGGGCCGAGTCATTTACTTGGATTATTGTCCTCGTCTCTAACCAACCGATTCTATGACAAGTCCTAGCCAACGGGAGGACAAAGCATTATTAACAGATCCCGTAGAGACGGCTATGGATTCAACCATGTTTCTTTGGGCCGAGTCATTTACTTGGATTATTGTCCTCGTCTCTAACCAACCGATTCTATGACTTAAGTCTGCCAACTGGAGGACAAAGCATCATTAACAGATCCCGTAGAGACGGCTATGAATTCAACCATTTTTCTTTGGGCCGAGTCATTTACTTGGATTATTGTCCTCGTCTCTAACCAACCCGATTCTATGTCTCAAGTCTTAGCCAACGGGAGGACCAAGCATCATTAACAGATCCCGTAGAGACGGTTATGAATTCAACCATGTTTCTTTGGGCCGAGTCATTTACTTGGATTATTGTCCTCGTCTATAACCAACCGATTCTATGACAAGTCCTAGCCAACGGGAGGAAAAAGGATTATTAACAGATCCTGTAGAGACGGCTTTGGATTCAACCATGTTTCTTTGGGCCGAGTCATTTACTTGGATTATTGTCCTCGTCTCTAACCAACCGATTCTATGACTTAAGTCTTTGCCAACTGGAGGACAAAGCATCATTAACAGATCCCGTAGAGACTGCTATGAATTCAACCATTTTTCTTTGGGCTGAGTCATTTACTTGGATTATTGTCCTCGTCTCTAACCAACCCGATTCTATGTCTCAAGTCCTAGCCAACTGGAGGACAAAGCATCATTAACAGATCCCGTAGGGACGGCTATGAATTCAACCATGTTTCTTTGGGCCGAGTCATTCACTTGGATTATTGTCCTCGTCTCTAACCAACCGATTCTATGACTCAAGTCCTAGCCAACGGGAGGACAAAGCATCATTAACAGATCCCGTAGAGACGGCTATGGATTCAACCATGTTTCTTTGGGCCGAGTCATTTACTTGGATTATTGTCCTCGTCTCTAACCAACCGATTCTATGACTCAAGTCCTAGCCAACGGGAGGACAAAGCATCATTAACAGATCCCGTAGAGACGGCTATGGATTCAACCATGTTTCTTTGGGCCGAGTCATTTACTTGGATTATTGTCCTCGTCTCTAACCAACCGATTCTATGACTCAAGTCCTTGCCAACGCCAGGACAAAGCATCATTAACAGATCCCGTAGAGACGGCTATGGATTCAACCATGTTTCTCTGGGCCGAGTCATTTACTTGGATTATTGTCCTTGTCTCTAACCAACCGATTCTATGACTCAAGTCCTAGCCAACGGGAGGACCAAGCATCATTAACAGATCTCGTAGAGACGGCTATGGATTCAACCATGTTTCTCCGGGCCGAGTCATTTACTTGGATTATTGTCCTCGTCTCTAACCAACCGATTCTATGACTCAAGTCCTAGCCAACGGGAGGACAAAGCATTATTAACAGATCCCGTAGAGACCTCTATGAATTCAACCATGTTTCTTTGGGCCGAGTCATTTACTTGGATTATTGTCCTCGTCTCTAACCAACCGATTCTATGACTCAAGTCCTAGCCAACGGGAGGACAAATCATTATTAACAGATCCCGTAGAGATGGTTATCTTATTCTTTTTTGTCCTGACAAAAATAGCTTGATATGTTTGGCCTACATAAAACAAGTTAGATGCTGAACATGATATGCTATGTGTTATATTATGATAATTTACAGATCTATTATTAATCAACACATTTTTTTTTTATATAGAGTTATAGACCTACATTTAAACTGTCCTTATATATAGTTTTTTTCCAAACGGGTATGGCATCTAAAATATTCATAAAATGGTTAACAAACTATTCTTCATCGACTCCGTTTTGTCTAATAAGACTATGAAAAATTTATTTTGTTTTTATTTCAAGAATATTTTTAAATGTCATACATTTTTTTTAAAACTTTATATTAGGGTAGTGTTTTAATATAGCTGTACATTAAAAAGACATGTTGGTGAACAATAGCTTCTAAATTAGGATAATATATAATATTCCTTGTTCAGAATATAACTTGTTTTATGTCGGCCAAATATCTAAAGGCATTTTCGACCGGACAGAACAGCATTGAGGTGGGATCTGTTAATGATGCTTTGGCCTTCCACTGGCTAGGGTTAATTCATAGAATCAGCTGGTCAGAGACGAGCACAGTAATCCATGTTGATGACTCCACCCAAAGGAATTTGTCCCAAAGGAATTTGTCGAATCCTTAATAGCCTGTACTTCCTACCCAAGGGTCAGAAATTAAACCTAAGCCCTGTTTTGATTTCCATTAATCGTTTATTATCCTCTTCCTAAAATCTGACTCATCTAGAATCATCTAGAAACTGAGAGCTGTGGAATCCCTTTATCCTATATAGATACAATATCATCATATTTATTCTCATTTGGAGTATGTTGATGTCACTAAAAACACTAGAGTACCAACACCAATCAAGACTTTTCACATTCCTTTTCGTGTCTATAATACTTATTTTATGCTCATATATATATATATATATATATATATATATATATATATATATATATATATATATATATATATATATATATATATATATATATGTATGTATGTATGTGTGTGTGTCTGTGTTTATGCATATATTTATGTAATATGTATTTATATATATATATATATATATATATATATATATATATATATATATATAAATATATATATATATATATATATATATATATATATATATATATATATATATATATATATATATATATATATATATATTATACATACATACATATGTATATATACACACACTTATAAATTATAGATAGATAGATAGATAGATAGATAGATGAATGAATGAATAAATAAGTTTATCCCAAGTAAACAAAATACAAAGGAGCCACTCGGGAAACTATCAGTTGAATTGTGCATCTTGAAACCAAATGCCAGAAGGTTTCAATGGAGGGACGACTGTCATTACTTGCAAGCAAATAAATTCCTGCCTCGTAGATGTTGACGTGTTCTTGTCTGCCTTTGGTATGTCAAGCTGGGGTGGCCGTTGGTTCATTTTCATGCATCTCTTAAGTGTGTAAGATCTGGACTACTGATATACTTGCAACAATGACAACACCAAGAGTTACGGGCCATTTGATTCAAAGTGTAATAGCACGTTTGATTCAAACTGTAATTTTGTTAGGGAGAGAAAAAAAAATTATATCCCATTTGATTCAAAGTGTAATACCATGTTTGATTCAAACTGTAATTTTGTTAGAGAGAGAAAAAAAAATTATATCCCATTTGATTCAAAGTGTAATTTTGTGAGAAGAAAAAATTATATGCTTCAAGGTAAAGACATTTATCCCATTTGATTCCAAGTGTAATTTTGTGAGAAAAAAAATTATATGCTTCAAGATAAAGACATTTATCCCATTTGAATCACTGTAATTTTGTGAGAAAAAAATGAAATACATCAAGATAATAACATTTATTTTCTTGAGCATTGAATACGTATTTCAAGTATATATTTTTTAACATTATGTACATAAGGGGAGAAAAACCTCATTATTTACCACTGCCCCATTGTTTCTGACTGCTAAATTGTTGATCATCATCATCATCATCATCTCCTATGCCTATTGACGCAAAGGGCCTCGGTTAGACCTTGCCAGTCGTCTCTATCTTGAGCTTTTAATTCAATACTTCTCCATTCATCAGCTACTTGGCGCGCTTCATAGTCCTCAGCCATGTAGGTCTGGGTCTTCCAACTCTTCTAGTGCCTTGTGTAGCCCCGCTGAACGTTTTGTGAACTAATCCCTCTTGTTGAGTGCGAAGAGCATGGCCAAACCATCTCCATCTACCCCTCATCGTGATCTCATCCACATATGGCACTTGAGTAATCTCCTTTATAGTTTCCTTTCTAATCCTGTCCTGCCATTTAACTCCCAGTATCCTTCTGAGGGCTTTGTTCTCAAATCTACTAAATCTATGGATATTGTTTCATTGTCATATCATTACTTTTGTCTATAGAGTACTACCCTAAAAAACTCCTCAGCATTTTAGACCTCATGCTCTCACGCAAGAGGCTCAGCAGCATCCCGTCGAACACTTCGACAAAGACTGCGTTATTTGCGCCTGTTTTGCACGCACTCTTCGTCTTCCTGAATATTTTGACTCTTATTTCTTCCTCATTCACACCTTCATCTAATTCTTTTTAGGTCTCATTATTCGTCATCCTCGTAACACAATAAACTTTTCAAGGAACTTTTGTTTTACATTCTTTCTGCGTGACCGAAAAAAAGGCTCATAACACCATTTTGAAAATTGCTAATCTTTTTCACCATTTTGAAAATTGCTAATCTTTTTCACTATTTTGAAAATGGCTAATCTTTTTCACGATTCTGAAAATTGCTAATCTTTTTCACTATTTTGAAAATTGCTAATCTTTTTCACTATTTTGAAAATTGCTAATCTTTTTCACTATTTTGAAAATTGCTAATCTTTTTCACTATTTTGAAAATTGCTAATCTTTTTCACTATTTTGAAAATTTCTCACCATTTCAATATTGTTTACTGGACATGTAGCACTTGAACAGTTCATGTCAACAGCGTCAGCCATTTTATCTTTCATTTCCATTCAACAGTCGCAGTTCATTTCCACAAAGGACGTTTAGCTCAACCATATCTTTATGAGTATCCCCTTATCTTTGATGTTTACACTCCATCTTAGGCACTAGCCCTTTTACATATCCTACTCAACATGTTTTTTGGTTCACAAAATCTTTACACGAACATTCCCCAGTTGCTCTTCACTACAGACTGACAACCCCCCCCCCCCTCGAGTCCCCAGCGTCAGGTCATGTAGACCACTTTCTGTAATTTAAGATACAGATCATCTGGCATTCATTTTAAGATACGTGTATGTATATATATATATATATATATATATATATATATATATATATATATATATATATATATATATATATATATATATATATATATATATATATATACAGTATATATATATATATATATATATATATATATATATATATATATATATACAGTATATATATATATATATATATATATATATATATATATATATATATATGTATATATATATATATATATATATATATATATATATATATATATATATATATATATATATATTTATATATATATATATATATATATATATATATATATATATATATATATATATATATGTGTGTGTGTGTGTGTGTGTGTGTGTAATAAATGATTTAAATCATCTGCCATATCAAGATTCATGTGTGTGTATATTTATATATATATATATATATATATATATATATATATATATATATATATATATATATATATATATATATATATATATATATATCTTTATATATTTATATATATATATGTATATATATAAATGAAAGAACTAAATAATTTTAATTATTCTCGGACGAATATTCGTGAAGTAAACAGAATGAAAAATACTTAAAAATAGACACTAGCTAAATTTTACAGAAAAAAAAGAGATATTAATGAAAACGTTATCAAGATAACTGTAGCAGCAATGGTTATTATCAACCGAGAAATAGATAATATGGTCGATATTCAAACAAATACAATAATAACTTTGGAATGAATATTACTAAATCTCAATTAAATCCTTTTGAAAATGTATTTTCCGCAAAAAGTAACTCTTGGAAGAACTACTACTCGGAAAAAAAGAAGAAATATATTCTTCGTGCCAACGCTACGAGAATTAAGCTATTTTCTACCATTATTGTATATATATTACTGTCTACACTCAAGTGCGATTTATTTTGATTTAAGAGACTCCAGCGATAGTGAGTCATTGATCGTACTCAAAATCTTGAGAGAGCCAGATAGGGATTTTAGGTGTCAGATGGCGTGACACGGTCTGAGGTCTTTTATCGGCAAGGAAATCGGTGATCATGTACGTAAATCGGGAAAATACGTATATACGTCTGGAAATCAGTATTTTAAATCTCTCTCTCTCTCTCTCTCTCTCTCTCTCTCTCTCTCTCTCTCTCTCTCTCTCTCTCATGAGGTGTTAAGATATCAGTATCAGTGTAAAATTCATTTGATTATAAAACCCATTTCTCTCTCTCTCTCTCTCTCCTCTCTCTCTCTCTCTCTCTCTCTCTCTCTCTCTCTCTCTCTCTCATGAGGTGTTAAGATATCAATATCAGTGTAAAATTCATTTGAGTATAAAACCCATTCTCTCTCTCTCTCTCTCTCTCTCTCTCTCTCTCTCTCTCTCTCTCTCTCTCTCTCTCTCTCTCTCTCTCTCTCTCATGAGGTGTTAAGATATCAATATCAGTGTAAAATTCATTTGATTATAAAACCCATTCTCTCTCTCTCTCTCTCCTCTCTCTCTCCTCTCTCTCTCTCTCTCTCTCTCTCTCTCTCTCTCTCTCTCATAAGGCATTAAGATATCAGTATCAATGTAAAATTTATTTGATTAGAAACCCCCCCCCCTCTCTCTCTCTCTCTCTCTCTCTCTCTCTCTCTCTCTCTCTCTCTCTCTCTCTCTCTCTCTCTCTCTCTCTCTCTCTCTCTTTCTCTCGGTGTTAAGGTATCAAAATCAATGTAAAATTCATTTGATTATAAAACCTATCTCTCTCTCTCTCTCTCCTCTCTCTCTCTCTCTCCTCCTCTCTCTCTCTCTCTCTCTCCTCTCTCTCTCTCTCATGAGGTGTTAAGATATCAATATCAGTGTAAAATTCATTTGAGTATAAAACCCATTCTCTCTCTCTCTCTCTCTCTCTCTCTCTCTCTCTCTCTCTCTCTCTCTCTCTCTCTCTCTCATAAGGTGTTAAGGTATCAGTATCAGAGTAAATTTATTTGATTATAAAACCCATTCTCTCTCTCTCTCTCTCTCTCTCTCTCTCTCTCTCTCTCTCTCTCTCTCTCTCTCTCTCCTCTCTCTCTCTCTCTCTCTCTCTCTCTCATGAGGTGTTAAGATATCAATATCAGTGTAAAATTCATTTGATTATAAAACCCATTCTCTCTCTCTCTCTCTCTCCTCTCTCTCTCCTCTCTCTCTCTCTCTCTCTCTCTCTCTCTCTCTCTCTCTCTCTCTCTTAAGGCGTTAAGGTATCAGTATCAATGCAAAATTAATTCTAATAGAAAACCCGTTCTCTCTCTCTCTCTCTCTCTCTCTCTCTCTCTCTCTCTCTCTCTCTCTCTCTCTCTCTCTCTCTCTCTCTCCCCGAATTAAATTTGTATTGCATAGTTGAGACATTAAGACGAACAGAAGAGCTATTAAACATGACGCCATCAGGCGCTTCTCAGAGGGTGACCTTTGTAAGGTCAGTGAATAATCTTACAGGCCAGACGCGAATAACAAGTGACCTTTAAATTGACCATTCACGGCCAGAGTTATATATTGCGAAAGGTACGCCCGTATCGCCACTGCAGATAAATTGGGATTATGCTAATTCATTTTAGTCGTTTAGTACGCCTCTAGTTCTGGTTGGGACCAATGCCGTGATTGATCCTACAAGGGAAAACAAATAAAGTTTTCGATATATGGAGGGTGTTTATTGTCAGGACATTGAAAGGCAAAATGGAGGAAAATTCCAAAGAATTCAGAAAGTATTATAGGTGCTTTGAGGGAGCGAGTCTCGTGTTAATTATTCAGTAGAAGTAATGATTTATTGATATTGAAATCCGGGGAGTAACTGCTACTATATGTAAACAGTTCGAATTTTCAGCGCTGGACTGTATAAGTAACGTGAGTATTATTATTATTATTATTATTATTATTATTATTATTATTATTATTATTATTATTATTATTATTATTAATGATAATTACCCAAATAACCTTAGATTAATGATAAACTAAGGTTATTAATGGTAATAATGATAACCCAGTTAACCTTAAATTCATGATGAACTAAGGTAACATTTATGACTGCTAAATGTGAAAAAAAAAATTCTTCGTAGCATAAACAAACCTTAAATATTTACTTTTGTAATATATTCTCCTGTCTGTATATCAGCAGAATTATGTTGCCTGAACTCTCCGAAAAAAAAAATTGCAAGTGAGATTTTAATTGTTCTTACTTTTATGTTATTAATGGACATTAACAGGGACTAAGGATTAAGAACTCTTTGTTTTGAAATATCAAACTTGATGTGGACCATCGTTGAAAGATATTTCTTTTATATCTATCTTTCATTAGATTTATTTTCCCTGGATCTTCTCTTCTCTTCTAAACTTACGGTCTATTAAATTTCTTAATCCTGATCTAGATATTAATCTTTGGCACCGGCGTTCAATTAGTTCATTATGCATGTTGCACAAGATTTTTCATAACTCTGACCATCCTTTACATTTAGATCTTTCTGGACAATTCCATCCTGTTCGTAATACTAGGCAGGCAGTTAATTCTAATAGCAAGGCCTTCTCCATCATGAAGCTCAATACTACACTATTCTAGAAGTTTTATTCCAGCTGTGACCAAGTTGTGGAATGATCTTCCTAATCGGGTAGTTGAATTAGTAGAATTTCAAAAGTTCAAAGTTGGAGCAAATGTTTTTATGTTGAACAGGCTGCCATAAGTCTTTTTATAGTTTATATATGACATATCTGTTTTGACGTTGTTACTGTTTTTAGAATGATTTATTGTTAATTTGTTCTCATCATTTATTTATTTCCTTAATTCCCTTTCCTCACTGGGCTATTTTCCCTATTGGAACCCTTGAGCTTATAGCATCCTGCTTTTCCAACTAAGGTTGTAGCTATAATAATAATGATAATAATAATATTGTGGAATTTAATGGAACCCCCCCCCCCCCCCCATCTTTTCGACATTGTTAGCGTACTTGATAGTAATAACTCCGCTGCTGCTACGTGTAGTTAATTTTCTTTTCTTTCAGTACATGGATTTGGAAACATCGAAATGATACTTATATTCCAAAATCAAAACCATTGTTCTCTATTCTTGAAAAGTACCATAGCCTCTGTACCATGGTGTTCCACTGTCTTGGGTCAGAGTTCTCTTGCTTAAGGGTACACTCGGGCACACTATTCTATATTATTTCTCTTCCTTTTGTTTTGTTAAAGTTTTTTTTAGTTTATATAGGAATTTATTTTGGTGTTGTCACTGTTCTTAAAAAAATTTTCCTTGTTTCCTTTCGTCACTGGGCTATTGTCCCCTTTGGGGCCCCTTGGCTTATAGCATCCTGCGTTTCTAACTAGGGTTGTAGCTTAGCAAGTAATAGTGATAATAAATATGTTACAATTAGCCAATCATATTGGATATTAGCGATCCAGAAATGCCTTAAATAAGAATATCTGCCAAATATAGATGATGTAGAAATTTTTATTAAGGGGGTCTGGATATTATTCATTCTATTTTGGATGGGTTTGTCACGGGGAAATTATAAAGGAGTCGCCAAGACAATCCTCACTACGCATATGGTAAGCAGACAGTTCATTTAAAATGCATCCACCCTTTTTTTCTGCTTTTGATGCTTAATATGCACGCGTTACCTCCATAAACAAGATTTTTTTAAAGTTCTATTTCCTTCGTAAGCACTCTGCTTCAACTCCACATAATACAAATTTAATTCAGAGAGAGAGAGAGAGAGAGAGAGAGAGAGAGAGAGAGAGAGAGAGAGAGAGAGAGAGAGAGAGAGAGAGAGAGAGAGAGAGAGAAAAAAACATATCGCAGCTATTGCAAGCATTCTCACGTGTCAATCCTCTTGAAACAGATGTGACATGTTGATTAAACTTGTAGAAATGGCAACGACCAAATACTCAAGGTGATCACAGTGCAATTGCAACAACGCAAGAAATTGTTATC
>NC_090739.1:139819276-139831776 GCF_036898095.1 Palaemon carinicauda
GAGTGTAAATGTGCTTATACCCTTGTTAGGCTGGGAGGAACGTAGAGAATAGAGGTCTCCTTTTTGTTTCATTTGTTGATGTCGGCTACCCCCCAAAATTGGGGGGGGGGTGCCTTTGGTATATGTATATATGTACTACTCGGATCTCCTCTACGCTCCCTTAGCGGTAACAAGTCCTTGATGCAAGATGAATGGAAGTCAGCACAGTTTTACATCATTTTTTTTGTTTTTTTTTTTTTATCGACTTCAGATTTTTCTGATCAAATGTGCGTGAAATTCTTATTTACAAGTATTGGTATGTCCATTAAACATGAGTTTAAGTATATTAATCTTTTTTTTCTGAAAATCCTAACACTGCTTAATTAGAAAGATTTGTCTCTTCAAAAAGGTGATTGGCCATTAACACAGTTATTAATATTTCTTTAAAAAAAATATTCATAATCTGAAGGATGCACCAAATGCGAAAGAATAAAAGAACTACAACTTGAAAATCTAAATGCACGAGAAACACAATGACATTTCATCATTGGTTTCATAGAAAAACGTATTTCAAGGAAATCCTTGATGGAAAAAAAGTGTTCAGTCGACTGAAACATTTGTGATCAGTGGTCTTCATTTCGCTCGGACTGGAGGTTAAGTAACATAATGTGAATGAAATCGAAGATAAAAAAAAAAAATAAAAGGGTCCACAAATCAAGAAAATCCAGTTTTCTATTCCCGTTCCCCCTCAGTTCTGTCTCCTCATCTGCCAAGCACATTTTTCGTTTCCTGATCAGTTCCTTTTTCTCGCTTAACTTTAAATTGTAATCCTTCATTATTTCTTTATGAATGACTCAGCATTATTGGTTTGATTCTGCTTATCAAAAATTTTCGAGTATAAATTTTTCTTATTCAAATAAATTGTTTTTGTAATTATTAAATTTCCTTTGTATAATTAAGAGAATTTACATCGGGTGACAAAGAAAAACCGAATGAATATTGTTATTCATCTATTATAGTTTCTTTATTTCCTTGTTTCCTTCCTCACTGGGTTATTTTTCCCTGTTGGAGGCTTAGAGCTTATAGCATCTTGTTTTTGCAACTGGGGTTATAGCCTAGCTCGTAATAATAATAATAATAATAATTATAATAATAATGATAATAATAATAATAATAATAAAGTATCAGTGGGCAAATTATTATGTTTTACCGGATCGTACTTTGCAAATGCATTATCTATTAACTATTAGTAACTGTAATGGTTTGAGCACCTCAGGGAAAACCTATATACCTCTGGTCGTGGTATTGATGAGTTTTGTATTTTTTTTTTTAATAGTTTAAAAGTTATCACCGAAACTAACAAGCCTGTGTAGATATTGGAACTCTGTAGAGTTCTTAATCTCCTGCATTTCTTACATCATTCAGTCTGCAAGGTTTTAATAGAAATAAACAACGTACCCTCTTGCCATGAGTTATGGCCTGCTTGGCCGTTTCTTCATGAAAAAAAGAAACTTGGAACTTCATTTAACAATTTAATTGGATATTTACTGTGGGAGGTTGGGCTGTGGAACCCTAGCAGTACCAGCTGAACTCGGCTGAGTCCCTGGTTAGACTGGAGGAACGTAGAGAGTAGAGGTCCTCTTTTTTGTTTTGTTTCATTTGTTGATGTCGGCAACCCCCCAAAATTGGGGGAGGTGCCTTGGTATATGGATGGATTTACTGGTTACCGTGTTCAGAAATCATGACATAAAGGGCCGTTGAACAATGTTTTAATGACGCAGAGTTCACTTTGCTTATCGAACACCACACATAACGGTAGTAAAGTAAAAATTTTGCGTTTTATAACTGCTTCACCAGTCGGTTTATATACAAAAGCCGGTAATTCCAGCTTGGTATGTTTGAATCTCTTAGGCAAATACCGTACACTAAACCTATTGCATTGCTACTTCACTTGTTATATAGTCATTAATAACAAGATCTGCCATGATGTATTTCTACGCATATCCTGTCACGCATTACAGCCCCATAACAACAGCAAGAGTAAATATAAAAAAGCGAATGAATTAAATAAGATACATATGAAAAACTTTAAAATATGTGTGAAAGATTTATTTCAATGTTATTGTTCTTAAACCTCGTTTGTAGTTTTTCCTTATTTCCAACTCACTGGGCTATTTTCCGTGTTGGAGCCCTTGGGATTATAGCATCCCGCTTTTCCAACTAAGGTTGTAGCTTAGCAAGTAATAATAATAATAATAATAATAATAATAATAATAATAATAATAATAATAATAACAATAATAATAATGACAATAATAATAATAGAAGGGGGTTCTTTGTAGAATTTTATATTGGTGTTCCATTTTGTCGTAAAATGATAACACTGGCTTAGATGATAATAATAATAATAATAATAATAATAATAATAATAATAATAATAATAATAATAATAATAAAGGTCCCAATGTTCTGAAATATAAACCAACTACTTAAAACCTTCAAATATCCTATAATACCCATTTCAGTAAAGAGTTACAGAAAAAATAAAAATGATATTCTGTATTTTAAATCGCAGCTAACTTAACCTACAATATTTAACTAATAATTTTATCTTTTTTCAGGTAAGTTTGTTACGTCAAAGGAAGAGTTGAAGAAAGAAAGAAAGAAGGGATCATGAAGGTATTTAGTCTTTGCAATAATTGAAGGGCCTGAATCTTATAGATGACAATAAGGGTAATAATCTTATTGACTTTTCAAGATACCAATTATGAAATTTTTTTTTCGACGTTACAGATGATATATCAGGCCTTGTAAATCTAAATTGGGTTAATATGAATTACTATTTCGTTATATAAAGACAACTATTAGTAATTAAAGGGACATAATTTTGCTCGATATTCATTTCTGAAAGTAAATAGAATTTTACTGCTTTGTTTATTTTCCGTGATAGTAAGGTACTTTGCATTTAATTTTGAGATATTTTCAGTGATTATACTGTCTTTTCAATTGATGGAAACTAAACGATAATGACTTTACTGAATATTTATATATGTATATATATATACATATATATATATATATATATATATATATATATATATATATATGCATGCAATTGTGTAAAGTGTATATACGTTCATGATAATATATATATATATATATATATATATATATATATATATATATATATATATATATATGTATATATATATATATTATATATACATATTTATATACATACATGTATACATACATATATTTATATATATATATTTATATATATATACATATTTATATATATACATATTTATATATATATATATATATATATATATATATATATATATATATATATATATATATATACATATTTATATATATATATATAAATATATATATATACATACATATATATACATACTTTTTTAATATAGAGTATGATAAACAATATACATAATATAATGTCCATATGCAAGATTTATTTATTTTTTATATCTATGATATTACGAACATAATAAATGTTTTGAAAACATACATGAGATTAATAATACCATGAAGGTCTCCTGTCATCTGAATATATTTCGTTCATTATCACAAATCCTGTGCAAAGCCCCTTTCCAGAGTGATAGGAAAAGCATGATTTATTATCACCGCCACTCCTTTGTTTGAATCCTACTTATACCAGGCTTATAATTTCCACTCTTGAAGTTTTCTTATTATTATTTTTGGTGTGGGTAATATCTATTACACATTCATCCTTGGCTATGGGAAATAAAGACAGCAATTTTCGAGGAGATCTTGATTTAATGACTAGAATTCCTCCTGAGTTGCTATTTTGGAGTCAACAATAAATCTAACAAGTTGAGAATTATTTGTTTGCACAGCAGTTTAACGCACACAGATTAACTACATGCACATATATATAAATATATATATATATATATATATATATATATATATATATATATATATATATGTATGTATATATACATATATATATATGTATATATATATATATATATATATATATATATATATATATATATATATAAAACTACTCACATTCATAAAGGACGGCATTGTTTTATATCAGGGCGAAGTCTTCTTATATTTCCTACAGGTATGAATAAATTTTCCCTGTACATACCATACGAAAACCTACATGATAGCCGACTGAAAAAATATTTAGTGAAAATATGCTTGAAAAAACGTCCTACAGAAAAGTTGCTCCAAAGGACACTGCAGGAAAGAAGAAGAAAAAAAAAAAACATTGATCTTCTGAGATTTTCCTAATATAGCCAAAGAGATTCCAATTCATTTGTACAAATAAAAGCGTCAATTGATGTGACAATATTTCAGAGTACTGGCAACTTGCTCTGGTAAAGTTGGACTTATAAGCATTGAAAATATCTAAAAAAAAAAAAGATCAGTCTGCCATACGCAGTAAGGCGGTGAAACAGCTCATTTTAGCCAAGACATCACACAGTAAACAAAAACAAACACTTAGAAAAAATCCAAGTGAAACATAACTATACACACGAATATCTTCGTTAAATAGAAGCTGCTCATATATTGACTATTATATAAGCGTTCTATATGATATAATAGTGAATTGTAGGTGTTTAAATTCTTCAAGATCTTCCGCGGAGCTCTCCTACACATTTACCCATACCAGCAAAAACTTGTATAAATAACAGATAACACCACAGCCTTGTTGAAAAGGAAATCAAAACAAATGATTAGCACATAACAAATGTAAAAACGTGACCACTTTTAGACTGAACACTAAATGCCATGTGTTTTTTACACAAGTGTAAATAGACAGATTCCTCAGAAAGACATTAAAATTTTTAAAAAAATTTATGTGATGTGGCAAAGTTTTTGTTTTCAGGTAAAACAAGCATTTCTGATTTATTTCGTCTTGTCTATGTTATTGAATTTTATTTTCACTTGATGTGCTTTTATTGAATTGGATTTGTCAATTGTTCCAGCATTTTAATTATAAAGACTGGCTCGTTTACATTTTAGTATTCATTGACGAGGTTCTGAAATTTTAATGGTGAAGGATTTTCTTATTAATGGCAATTTATTTTTCCTTTGCTCTGGTTTTTATTGCCTCACTAGTCAATTTTCGCCGTAAATTTTAGCCACTGGAATATTATTTTTTTTTAAATTTCATCCTTGTTGTTGGCAATATGCAACTATTTGTTAATGCATAGCTATCAATTCCTTAAATGGGTTGCCGATAACAATTAAGAATTTAACGGGAAACGACCAGTTCCTCGAAGCGCAAGTCTCGGCAGCAACGCATTGCGGCTTCGTTACGATATTGCACATCAATTATACAACGTATCATTAGAAAGCCAGGAAGGAACAACGCAATTAAGCAGCGGTGATGTTCCCCTCTCTCGCTTCCTCATCCTAAACACACTGAGAAGTTAAGAAAGAGTTACGAATAAACTAACTATAGAATGACTCAGCTTTCCGTTTATCAAATACATTGACTTCTAACTAATATTAAAAAACAGCTATCCAATCTATTGCCAATTTATCATTATGACCAACTTTATTGAGTCATAAAACAGTTGTCAAAACTTCAAAATACCTAATGATTATAGCAATTGCATATATCATGTAATAGGAGGAAGAATGTTTAGTTATGCTGCACCGAGACTCTTCAACGACCTTCCACTCGATGTCAAGAATAGCAATAATGTGGCAGCTTTCAAGAAAAACCTGAAGACTTATCTCTTTGGAAAGTGTTATAATAGTGATCTGAAAACTATTATGGAAAGTGTTATAATAGTGACCTGAAAACTATTAAGCCTGAATACAAATGCTAGCGAAATAACTGATAACGATACAGAGCAAAATATTAACTGGAAAGAAATTATTTTTCACACACCAAGGCCCGCCTGAACTGACTTTTAGTGTGCCGGAGGGTGAGAAATAAACCCCTAAAAGTAAAAGTAAAAGTAAGTAAATGGACATTGCGTCATACCAGCCACATTACAAAATGGTGAAAACAATGTGCTAAGAGGTGGTTAAGAACAGTATCTTCAATCCAAAAGGCACGGGACAACGGTCCTTTTAATAAAAGTAATAACATTAATATATAAAAAAAAAAACACGAAAACAACAACCTTCGGTGCATTAAGCAGACCACCAAACTACACGCATGGTCCCAGATCAAATCGGTAATTACTCTGGAAATAGACAAGGCATTTGATACTTACACAACTTCATCACAGAAGGAGATGTGGCATTTTCTTTTTTTTTTACTTCTCCAATCTTTGATGACTGTTATGATTGTAGAAAAAATGTCACCTCAACAAACAGTTCTACTGATTCAACTACCCGATTAGTTAGATCGTTCCATAACTTGGTAACAGCTGGAATAAAAATTTCTAGAATACTGTGTAGTATATATATATATATATATATATATATATATATATATATATATATATATATAATATATATATATATGTGTGTATATATATGTATATATATACATATATATATATATGTGTGTGTGTGTATATATATATACATATATACATATGTGTATATATATATATATATATATATATATATATATATATATATATATATATATATATACTACACAGTATTCTAGAAATTTTTATTCCAGCTGTTACTAAGTTATGGAACGATCTTCCTAATCAATTAGTTGAATCAGTAGAACTGTTTGTGGAGGTGAAATTTTTTCTACAATAAATAACAGTCATCAAAGATTGGGGAAGTAAAAAAAAATAGGAAGATGTACATACGGTGTAAAGGTGAATGACTTTCATGATTGCTTATCCTGTGGATGAGTCTCTGATATTAGCCTTTTTTCTGTTTAGAGCTGCCCAGTCTAAAAATATCTCCTTTATTCGACACTAAAAAGTATAACACCTATATCCTTTCCTCTCCCCTAAAATAAATTTCTCCAATTCTAGTTTCTCTCTCTCTCTCTCTCTCTCTCTCTCTCTCTCTCTCTCTCTCTCTCTCTCTCTCTCTCTCTCTCTCTCTCTCTCTCCACAAAAATAAAGAGGCAAGACATGCGGACAAAAACCAATCTTTGCTTCTTGGCGAACGAAATAAGAATGAAATATTTTTGAATATACCTAAACCAGCTTAGAAATATGAATAATGTAGATAAAGAAAAACAGAAACTGTCTTTAGTGAAACTAACCATTCTTAAAAGCGAAAATATTCAACAGTTAAATCATTTAAACATAATAACAGGAGAGCAATCATGAACAAAAAGGAAATATCTCGTTGGTTCTCACTCTCTCTCTCTCTCTCTCTCTCTCTCTCTCTCTCTCTCTCTCTCTCTCTCTCTCTCTCTCACATACCCAATGTAAAATTTACTGAAAGCAAACACACGGGTAATGAAGTATGACATGAACTAACCCCTTGCAGTCAGAAAGGCGGGGAGGAAGTCTTTGACCTGTCTGATGATGAATTCGAGCAAGTGTTAATAATAGTCTTCCCTTCACTTGTTGGAAGGCGTCCGGCACCAAAGAATTGTAGTGGGGATACATACGCAACATCATTATTTGCGATTAATACGAGCAAAACGGAAACCTATCGAATAACAATGGCAAACACCTTGTCTTGAAAGCAATGTATTATAATATGAAAATTTACTTCAACACACTTCTTCACACAAGGGGTTAACTACTGCACTGTAATTGTTCAGTGGCTACTATCCTCTTGGTAAGGGTAGAAGAGACTCTTTAGCTATGGTAAGCAGCTCTTCTAGGAGAAGCACACTCCAAAATCAAACCATTGCTCTCTAGTCTTGGGCAGTGCCATAACCTCTGTACCATGGTCTTCCACTGTCTTGGGTTAGAGTTCTCTTGCTTGAGGGTACACTCGGGCACACTATTCTATCTAATTTCTCTTCCTGTTGTTTTGTTGAAGTTTTTTTTTTATAGTCTTTATAGGAAATATTTATTTTAATATTGTTACTATACTTAAAATATTTTACATTTCTATATTTCCTTTCCTCACTGGGCTATTTTCCCTGTTGGGGCACCTGGGCTTATAGCATCCTGCTTTTCCAACTAGGGTTGTAGTTTAGCATTTAATAATAATAATAATAATAATAATAATAATAATAATAATAACTAAGGCAGTCTGACTTCAGTGTGTGTTATAAGTGCAATATACAATCGAATACCTATAATTAAATGTTTAAAAAATTCTTTAAAAACTGGAAAACTGAGACTGAGGTTTTACAATATTCGATGGCTAGAATAATGGCAAGAGAATCACGTCAAATATTAAAATATACTATTATTTACGTTACCAACCTACGCGTTCTTTAAATGAATAAAAATGGAAACGAAGACCGAACAAATAAAAGATTTTCTTTAATTGTACATTATTAATAAATGAAGGTTACCAGATACTTGCTTCACTGCTACAAGACAAAATATGTAAAAGTTACAATTTATTGCCAAAATAAATTCATTATAAAAAAAAAAAGTTTATTAGCAGACATTTTGTGTCTGATTTTATTTAACAGCATATATATATATATATATATATATATATATATATATATACATATATATATATATGTATATATATAATATATATATACATATATATAGCGCCAATGTTATCCCTGCATGTCGTAAGAGTCGACTAAAATCCTGCGAGACATCAACAAAGAGAAGTTTCATTTGTTTGATGTCAGCTACCCCCCAAAATTAGGGGAAGGGCCTTGGTATATACTGTATGTATAAACTGATATTCAGCATAAATGTTTAATTAGCAAATCTAATTTTGCAAATCGAATATGTTTTCCTAAGTGTTAATATAAGATAAACTAACATACGAGAAAAAACAATAGAGGGTCAATGAAACTTGAGATTTCCGATAGCTCACTTTGACCCAGAGAGTTTTCATCGTTCAATTTCAGACCTTCCTGATCATCCAAAACATTCCTTTTCATTGGCATCACTATCATTATCATCATCATAATTTAAATCAGCACAAAAGCCCCAATAAATCAATATCACCATCATCATTATCATCATCATCACCCACCGTCTGCCCTACGCATGGGAAGACCTTTGCCTGGCCTAAAAACACATTCCCTCACCATTATCATTATCACTATCGTCTCCATCACGCGCTGAAGGATCATGTCTAATGTTCATGACACCCTTTGGTCATCGTCATCATAGTCATCGCTGTCAACTTCACCAGTCGAAGAACCTCTGTCTATAGGCTGGAGGAAGTTGGCAGCGGGCGCCATTCATTGCCGTAGTCCAAGGAAAAGGCTTATTATCCAATTCTATGTTTGCCTATATAAGGATATTCTCTCTCTCTCTCTCTCTCTCTCTCTCTCTCTCTCTCTCTCTCTCTCAACAAACAAAATGTCAAATGATTCAAATTGAACTACAGAAGTCAATCATCATTCATGCACTGAATAGTCAGCTCACAAACACATACGTATATTGCAAATTATGTATAGTATATATGTGTGTAAGTATGTGTGTATATATAAACACAAATATAATTTATATATAACGTTTCTCCAATAAATAAGTTTTAAGAAAAAAACCAGAGAGAGGTCTAAAACGACTCGAAGAATCAACGTTAATATAAAAGACATAACATCAATCCTTATCGAAGCACACTTTTATTTTACTGGTTCTTGGAGGGTGATAGGAGGAGAGATGTGAGAGAGGCAAGAGAGCGTGCTAGAAATAGGAATGAATGGCGAGCGATTGTGACGCAGTTCCGGTAGGCCCTGCTGCTTCCTCCGGTGCCTTAGATGACCGCGGAAGTAGCAGCAGTAGGGGATTCAGCATTATGAAGCTTCATCTGTGGTGGATAGTGTGGGAGGGTGGGCTGTGGCACCCTAGCAGTACCAGCTGAACTCAGTTGAGTCCCTGGTTAGGCTGGGAGGAACGTAGAGAGATGTGCCCTTTTTTGTTTTTGTTTCATTTGTTGATGTCGGCTACCCCCCAAAATTGGGGGAAGTGCCTTAGTATATGTATGTTGATTTGAGTAAAAACTTTCCAAAACTCGTGATAATTTTCTATTTTTTTTTTATTTGTCCTGAGGAACATACCCCATTCGTTATTGCGAAATATACAATCTTCCGAAGATAATGACGTCCCTTTCAACTGATACAAAAAGACAATAAACAACTTACACGTACTTACACCAAGGCACTTCCCCCAATTTTGGGGGGGTAGCCGACATCAACAAATGAAACAAAAACAAAAAGGGGACCTTTACTCTCTACGTTCCTCCCAGCCTAACAAGGGACTCAACCGAGTTCAGCTGGTACTGCTGAACTTATAAACATATATAATTGGAAAATAGAAATAAACAATAAATAAACAAGTAAATGAATGAAATATTGAACCAAAAAAATTAAATCGAAATACATTCTAATATACAGTGTGCTTTACGATCAAACTGATTTAATAAGACAATAAATATAAAATATAAAAAAAACTAATAGTTTATCTTTGTATCCTTTACCTGCTAAGACTAATTTCTGTTACCAATGCCCTTCAGTCACAACTGAGAGAGAGAGAGAGAGAGAGAGAGAGAGAGAGCGAGAGAGAGAGAGCGAGAGAGAGAGAGAGAGAGAGAGAGACCTTCGTTACAGCAATATGAAGAACAATGGTATAAAGAACACATCTTTAATATGCTATAGATATTTCTATTTTGATTAAGTCAGACTTTAGCTGGCACGGGCTCTTGCTTCGAGAGCAACCGTGATAAAGCTTATGTCAAATCTTGTTTAAATTATTATGCCAAAAACCACAATCATAAAATTTCTTCGCCATTTCATCTTCTCTCAATTCGAGTACTATTATTATTATTATTATTACTATCCAAGCTACAACCCTAGTTGGAAAAGCAAGATGCTATAAGCCAGGGGCTCCAACAGGGAAAAATAGTCCAGTGAGGAAAGGAAATAAGGAATAAATAAATGAAGAGAACAAATTAACAATAAATCATTCTAAAAACAGTAACAACGTCAAAACAGACATGTCATAAATAAACAATAAAAAGACTCATGTCCGCCTGGTCAACAAAAAAGCATTTGCTGCAACTTTGAACTTTTGAAGTTCTATTGATTCAACTACCCGATTAGGAAGATCATTCCACAACTTGGTCACAGCTGGAATAAAACTTCTAGAATACTGTGTAGTATTGAGCTGATTATCAGTGATGGAATGTCCATCTTGACATTGGAATTTACAGCATTTGCCGAGGAGATGACGTCGCTGATCCAAGACTCTCTGAGCGGAATTATATTCGATTTTTATGACCAACAGATGGAGTCACTTCTTTTTAATAAACAGACAGAACAAACTCGATCCTACAACACCAACATACAAAACTAAGCAATTTAGTCACCTGGTAGAGTCAATAATGTCACAACCGAAAATTCAGGCTACACTTTCTTTGTCTTGCAAGCCTTAAAAAAATGCTACATATATAAAGTGAACTATAGACTACAATAGGAAAAGGATGGCCCTGCATATCACATCTTGAAATAGACCTCAATATAAGAGGATCTACCGACATTATATTTTTGTACAGCTGGAATTTTTCTATAGATGAGAACTTATTAAGGGGGTGAAAAATGGTAAAAAAATCTTGTTAAAGATCTGATACACTCCTACGTCAAACTGGAATACCCTAAGAAATACAGAGAAATTACGAGGAATATGTCGAGAGAGAGAGAGAGAGAGAGAGAGAGAGAGAGAGAGAGAGAGAGGGGGGGGGGTTTAGTCCATACCTGCCTTCAAATGCCCCTACATTACCCGCAAAACCAAAATATAATAAATTATACCCAACAATTTTTAAACGACAATCAAGTTTCCTAAGCACCTCGCTCCTAAAGTTATTCAAATATTTGCTATCAATGACTCAGGAATCGAAACTTGACATAAAAAAAGGATATCGTATCCTAGGTAAATACTTACGTTTTTAGGAGTCTCTCTTCTTAACAACTGCTACGACAAAACTGCTTCAGTACCATGGTTTGTCTGAAAAATAAAATCAAGCTGTTACAACGACAGAGAAAATAGGTAAATTGATTTCATTATTAAATAAAATGCAAATGTAATCGACCTAGTATCTTATATAAGGTCCTATTAGTCTACACTAACCCAACATCGAATTTTTAATATCAAAATTATACCATACGTAAATCAACTAGAAATTGCAGAAATAAATTACCGCATGTTAGTTGGTTTCGCCAAAATGGAAGATAATTGCCTACATGACAAAGGACATTTCAATATACCTGGAAAAACTGGAAAAAGTCAATTCCAGCAAATCAGAATAATAACATTCACTTGGGAAGCTACAAACGAATTTTCCCCTGGAAGAGCTGGCTAGCAAATTCCTTTTTCTGACATAACTTAATAAGTTACCCACCCAGATAGGGGTTATGTTAGTGCTGGGGGAGGTCTGGATAAGGATCCATTACCCTTTTGAAAACCCTTATAAATAAATTTACT
>NC_090739.1:139834276-139836776 GCF_036898095.1 Palaemon carinicauda
AATAATAATAATAATAATAATAAATAATAATAATAATAATAATAATAATAATGACAGTCTTTTACTCTACTTATATGACTCGTAGAAGCTACAGTATTTGCCCATTTAAGATAAATTTTCCCCTTCTTATATATCAAATACCAAGGGAATTGACTGTACTATTAGTGTTAGAATATTTTTCTATTCTAGTGTAATTAAAAGTTCCTATTGGTAAAATTTCACACAGAAAAATTAAGCGAATAAACTTTCTAAAACTATACACTACGACTAAATTTGTGCCCAGGAAGGTGTTCACAAACACAAACAAACAGACGGTAAAACATAACCTCATTCCAACTTGGTTGGCAGAGGTAATAATTTTGTGCAAAATATCCACAAATACGTAAATCAACATGAGAAATAATTAATGATTTGCAAATAAACTAAAATTATAAATGAAACTATAGAAATATCACGTTGAGAGTTTCAAACTAACCGATCGTAGATCGACGGCCTTTTCACCGACGAAAATTATATTAACTAATCGCATAATAAATTCATAAATTACATCCAGATGAATCATATTACGTAAATGAATCATGAAAAATATATAAAATTAAGAAAATTAAGAAAATAAAGTAAAACTAAGCGTGGAGGAAGAAAATAAGATATGGGAAAAATCGGGATACTGTCGGTGAAGAGACCATTTTGGTAACGGCCTTTTCGCCGACAACTCTAAAAATAATCAAAATTTCGAATTCATAAACTGAATCCAGATGAATCACATTATGAAGATGAATAATATAATATAAAGAAAATGAAGAAAATATGGTAAAAGTTGGTACAATTAAGCTTTGAGGAAACAAATGAGATATGGGAAAATTGGCAGATTGTCGGTGAAGAGACCATTTATGTTACGGCCTTTTCGCCAGTAATAATTCCATTAACTTTCGATTTTGTTTAATTTATGAATTAAATTCAGATGATTCAAACTCTATATATGAATCAAATTCTATAGATGAATCAGATTCTATGGATGAATCATTAAATATATCAAAAAATTATCCTCTCTCTCTCTCTCTCTCTCTCTCTCTCTCTCTCTCTCTCATTAGACGTACCCTGGATAATGACAGAATCCACAGTTTTGTAAATAGCTAAGCTACAACCTAATTGGAAAAGAAGGATATGCTATAAGCCCAAGGGCTCCAACAGGGAAATAGCCCAGTGAGGAATGAAAGAAATATAAACGAGAAATAGATAATAAACAATCAGTACACCGTTAAAATGACAAAATATAAAAACCTTCCCAGACCTTTAATATACATATATATATATATATATATATGTATATAAATATATAATATATATATACATATATATATATACATATATATATATACATACATATATATATATATATATATAATATATATATGTATGTATATATATATATATATAATATATATATATACGTATATATATATATATATATACATATATACATATACATAATATATACACAAATAAACTTTCAAAAGTTTTGCTTAAAACAAAGTGAAAAAGAAACAATTCAGGTGTAAATGCAATATTCTGTGAACACGTGATCAAATAAAGATGTTACCTAATATGAAATCATAAAAACGACATTTAACAAGAGTGTCGGTTCTGAACAGTTACTAAACCTTAAAGCCAAGAAAAATTTAGGCAAGGTTGATCAGACTACCTCAGTGAAGAAACTAAAGGAAAAATAATTACACTATTCAAGTAGGTTCAAGTAATTGATAGAGTCTGTTCGCAGAGTAAATACTAGAGGGGTACTCGGTAGAGCGCAGACCTCCGCCGCAGGAGCTGATTTCACGACCTTTTGCTCGACCTTGACCTTTGACCTTAACACATTTATTATTGATGTGGATTTTCATACACTCAAATATGAACCAAGTATGAAGTCTCTGTGACAACGATGTTCAAACTTGTGGCTGATTACGTAAATTGGACATTTTGCTTGACGGTGACCTTGATCTTTGACTTTGACCTTCCAAAATTTAATCATATCCAGCTTTTTGCATAAGAGTTAATCCCTGCAAATTTCATTACTCTACGATTAAAATTGTGTCCAGGAAGCTGTTTACACAAACACCACACACACAAACAAGAGGTAAAACATAACCTCCTTCTAACTTCGTTGGCGGAGGTAATAAAAAAAAAAACCGTAACACGAGATTCAATTAGATAATTAGCTAACACAAAGAATATATATAATATATATATATATATATATATATAATACCTCCATTCCAACACCCACATGCAACAAAGAGACATCATTTTCCACCAAAAATTTCCCACAGAAAAATATTGAAATAAATAATGTAATTACATGAACATTAAATTATCTAAATCCTTAAATCCACGCATTGGATGATCCCTAAGTATACCACAAGTCTTTTGAAGATTAAGAATTAATTTACCAGCGCAGGATACCATCTAAATACAAATTATTATATTAAAACTTTAGTTTTGG
>NC_090739.1:139841776-139874276 GCF_036898095.1 Palaemon carinicauda
CACAAATCCTGGGAATTTAACCACAAATCCTATGGTGATTGAACCACAAATTCTGGGAATTTAACCACAAATCCTGGGAATTTAACCACAAATCCTGGGAATTGAACCACAAATCCTGGGAATTGAACCACAAACTCTGGGAATTTAACCACAAACTCTGGGAATTTAACCACAAACTCTGGGAATTTAACCACAAACTCTGGGAATTTAACCACAAACTCTGGGAATTTAACCACAAACTCTGGGAATTTAACCACAAACTCTGGGAATTTAACCACAAATTCTGGGAATTTAACCACAAACTCTGGGAATTCAACCAGAAATCCTGGGAATTTAACCACAAATCCTATGGTGATTGAACCACAAATTCTAAGAATTTAACCACAAATTCTGGGAATTTAACCACAAATCCTGTGGTGATTGAACCACAAATTCTAAGAATTTAACCACAAACTCTGGGATTTAACCACAAATCCTATGGTGATTGAACCACAAATTCCAAGAATTTAACCACAAATTCTGGGATTTTAACCCCAAATTCTGGGAATTCAACCACAAATCCTATGTTGATTGAACCCCAAATTCTAGGGATTTAACCACAAATCCTATGGTGATTGAACCACAAATTCTAAGAATTTAACCACAAACTCTGGGAATTTAACCACAAATCCTAGGGGAATTAACCACAAATTCTAGGGATTTAACCTCAAATCCGATGGTGATATAACCACAAAATCTAAGAATTTAACCACAAACTCTGGGAATTCAACCACAAATCCTATGGTGATTGAACCACAAATTCTGGGAATTTAACCACAAATCCTGGGAATTTAACCACAAATCCGATGGTGATTGAACCACAAAATCTAAGAATTTAACCACAAACTCTGGGAATTCAACCACAAATCCTATGGTGATTGAACCACAAATTCTGGGAATTTAACCACAAATCCTGGGAATTTAACCACAAACTCTGGGAATTCAACCAGAAATCCTGGGAATTTAACCACAAATCCTATGGTGATTGAACCACAAATTCTAAGAATTTAACCACAAATTCTGGGAATTTAACCACAAATCCTGTGGTGATTGAACCACAAATTCTAAGAATTTAACCACAAACTCTGGGAATTTAACCACAAATCCTATGGTGATTGAACCACAAATTCCAAGAATTTAACCACAAATTCTGGGATTTTAACCCCAAATTCTGGGAATTCAACCACAAATCCTATGGTGATTGAACCCCAAATTCTAGGGATTTAACCACAAATCCTATGGTGATTGAACCACAAATTCTAAGAATTTAACCACAAACTCTGGGAATTCAACCACAAATCCTAGGGGAATTAACCACAAATTCTAGGGATTTAACCTCAAATCCGATGGTGATATAACCACAAAATCTAAGAATTTAACCACAAACTCTGGGAATTCAACCACAAATCCTATGGTGATTGAACCACAAATTCTGGGAATTTAACCACAAATCCTGGGAATTTAACCACAAATCCTATGGTGATTGAACCACAAATTCTATGGGATTGAACCACAAATCTGGGAATTCAACCACAAATCCTATGGTGATTGAACCACAAATTCTGGGAATTTAACCACAAATCCTGGGAATTTAACCACAAATCCTATGGTGATTGAACCACAAATTCTAGGGATTTTAACCACAAATTCTGGGAATTTAACCACAAATCCTATGGTGATTGAACCACAAATCCTATGGGATTGAACCACAAACTCTGGGAATTCAACACAAATCCTAGGGGAATTAACCATATTCTGGGTGATTTAACAAAAATCTTGGAGATTTAACCATGACCTCTGGGAGATCTAACAACAAATTCAAGGGGATTTAATTCTCTAATTGAGGGGGATTTCACACCGAAACCTGGGGTAAAACTATTAACACATTAAAATAACATTGCAAAAAACCCTTCTTTAGCACCAAGAAATTTAACAGGATAACAATGATGTCTTTTCGAAGGAAAGACGTTGTAAAAACAGTTAAAACTGCCCGTCTCAAAACACTGGTTAACGAACAGTTGTTTCTTCAAAGATATTTTCACGATGGATATAAAATGACTATGAAATGGTGATAACAATACAGATATTTTGGGATTTTCAAATAACTGATATAAAGCCATAAATAGGCCTAATTGTTCAAAACTTCCTCTAAATGAATAATTATATTAATGAATGATAATCATAACTATAAATGTATTTCATAGTCTGTCGATGTCATAAAATGGCTTACGATGTTTCACTGACTTTAGAAAGACGTATAATAATCCTTTCTGAGTTTATACTGTAATAATACTTTCAGAGGGGGGGGGGGGGATACCTTAACGTGGTGAAAAGATTTGCGTATCACAATGATCAGCAAAGCTGTACTGGGCACCTATACTAGGTTGGTTTGCTCTGAGCGAAGACAAAAATCTCCTACCATTAATGAGCACTGGCCAGCATGATGATGAAAACTGGCCAAACCCCAGACAAGAATAAAGGCATGTCTGAGGCCTTTGTCCTGCACTGGACTAGAAAAAGCTACAATATATATATATATATATATATATATATATATATATATATATATATATATATATGTGTGTATATATGTATATATAAAAATGCAGCCGTTTCTAGTCTACAGCCGGACAAAGGCTTCAGACATGTTTTTAATTATGTCTAAGGTTTAGCCAATTTTCATCATATTTCTTACATTTTAATCAAACCAACGTCTTCTTAATAACAAATAAAAAGGCTACTTATATCTATAGATTTCATAACTATAAAATCCTACCAATTAGTATATATGTAAATTCAAAATCAATTTCTAAATCTACCACTTCACTGACCTTTGATCTTCACTCCTTCAGGGCTCGTAGGGAAATGCTCTGAAAACCATAGGATTTTCCATCAGCCAATCACAGGGCTTCAACAAAAGCCCTTTGTAAGCCAGTCTCTCATTGGCTTAAACATTCATTCTTTGGCTAAGATGCTTAGAAGCTGTTTTCCTATTGGCTGGAGTCTTCCAGTCAATTTTAATTTCAAAGGATATTTTCAAAACGAAATTATTTAATGGCTAGTGATATATTCAGTAAATATATTTGACAAATTATTAGCAAATTTATTTAGATTAATATGCCAAATTTGAAATTGGATAAAAGCAAAATTTAGAATCATAATAAAACATAGAATTGAAGAACTTTAAGACCTTCTTAGCAAACAAGCAAACAAGGTGGTTGGTTCTTCCTAAGACAGGTGCTGTATCTTGCATACAGAAAGTCACTGGCTGTAATCAATATATGTAATAACTTCAGTATCTTTGAGCCAACGAATTTAAAGGATGTAACAGAATTAATATGTTTTATAGTATAGTTTTGCTGGTCATGGCGATACACAAACTGTTTCACAACGTTAAGGGATCTTCCCTCAAAAAGAATATATATATATATATATATATATATATATATATATATATATATATATATATATACATACCGTATGAAAAGACTGAATAGCTAATAAAGAAAGCTTGAATAACTACTAGTAAATATATAAATTATACCTAAAGTATTATTCTGATATATATATATACCCTGATATCAATAATGTATATATATATATATATATATATATATATATATATATATATATATATATATATATATATATATTCAACATAATGGGTAAGGGAAACCCTAAGCCTCTCTCTCTCTCTCTCTCTCTCTCTCTCTCTCTCTCTCTCTCTCTCTCTCTCTCAGATGAAGTAGGCCGTGTCTTCAGTTAAGATTCACAGAACAAAGGTGAGAGGCCAACAGGATCGAAAGACATCTATGAATTGAAACTAAAGTGGCACAAAGCACTGGGACCTAGGAGGCCAATCAGCGCTCACATGCAACAGGGAGAAAGCCCTGCACTTGCAATGCAACAACATTATTCAGACAAACTGAACAACAGATCCCAAGTGGAGGAGGAACAGAAGAAGATGGAAATCGGCGCTAAGATGCAACTCTGGCAAAGTCTACAATTGCAATACGAATGAGAGAGAGAGAGAGAGAGAGAGAGAGAGAGAGAGAGAGAGAGAGAGAGAGAGAGAGAGTTTAAATAGTGCACAGATCTCCTATTGATGCGTACAGTACTCCTTGTAAGGAAAACTAATGTCTAAAACGAGAAAAAAACTTTTTTTTTTAGCAAACAAAACGCTAATAAAACTCCAGTAAACTTATTATTATTATTATTATTATTATTATTATTATTATTATTATTATTATTATTATTATTATTATTATTAATTCAAAACCAAAATGTTACAGATATTGAGAAAAAAATGGCTCGAACAATAATTTGAGAACAAAATCAAATCAAAAACTAAAATCATATGTTTTTTTTTTCTTTTTTTTTATGAATGTGACCGAAGGGGAAAGAAGGAATGGAGAGAGGTCTGGAAGAATGCTGAACGGGAAATGGTGAGAGAGAGAGAGAGAGAGAGAGAGAGAGAGAGAGAGAGAGAGAGAGAGAGAGAGAGAGAGAGAATATTTGGCCTATTTGAAATAATAAAATTTGTAATTACTTTGACACTTTACTGCTCTAATAATATAAAGTTCTCTTGCTTGAGGGTACACACGGGCTCACTACTCTATCTTATTTCTCTTCCTCTTGTTTTGTTAAAGTTTTTATAGTTTATATAGGAAGTTTTTGTTTTAATGTTGTTACTCTTCTTAAAATATATTTTTCCCTGTTTCCTTTCCTCACTAGGCTATTTTCCCTGTTGGAGACCCTGGGTTTATAGTATCCTGCTTTACCAACTAGGGTTATAGCTTAATAATAATAATAATAATAATAATAATAATAATAATAATAATAATAATAATAATAATAAATAGATGCAATTGGTGTTTAGCTCTACTATTAAGTTAAAACATCAGAGTCACTTTTTACATGAAATTTTATCCATATAAAATAAAATTCAAGGCAAAATGCAGCTGAACTATAGTGGAAAATGTAAGGCTTATTATTATTATTATTATTATTATTATTATTATTATTATTATATCCAATTAACCAAGAGCCATGAAACTTATTGCACAGAGAAGGGGAGCAAGATGCACATTCATTGTTTAAAGATGAACAGCAATAGCTATATCTTATGTTTTTACTTCTCCTAAACTAAATGTAGTAATTATTGAAGAACATTGAAATAATAAAACAAAAATCTGAAATAGATGTGCAACAAATCTAAAATATCAACGAATCTGTGTGTTTTCTTTTAGCCGAATCAAACGCTGAACTGCCATACTATTCCTTTGAACACAAAACAAATCAGTTACAATATCTATAGCAAACTTATATCTGAACTGGAGGATTCATTTCTACAAAAGGTGTCAAAGAGAATGGTAAATTAACCCTAATATGGTATCTATCAATCTTGGCATTGGTGTGTTTTAGGTTTGGTTTCGGTTTGGTTTGGTTTGGGTTTGGGTTTGGCTTGGTTTTAGTTTAGTGGTTTGGTTTTAGTTTGGTTTTGGTTTTGTTTTAGTTTGGTGGTTTGGTTTGGTTTTGATTGGGTTTGGGTTTGGCTTGGTTTTAGTTTAGTGGTTTGGTTTTAGTTTGGTTTTGGTTTTGTTTTAGTTTGGTGGTTTGGTTTGGTTTTGATTGGGTTTGGGTTTGGCTTGGTTTTAGTTTAGTGGTTTGGTCTGGTTTGGATTTGGTTTTTGTTTGGTGGTTTGGTTTTGGTTTTGGTTTTGTTTCAGTTTGTTGGTTTGGTTTTGGTTTTGTTTTAGTTTGGTGGTTAGGTTTGGTTTGATTTTAGTTTTTGGATTATTTTTAGATTGGTGGTTGAGTTTGGTGGTTTGGTTTGGTTTGGATTTGGGTTAGGTTTGGTTTTGGTTTGGTTTTAGTTTGGTGGTTTGGTTAAGTTTTGATTGGGTTTGGGATCGGTTTTGGGTTGGTGGTTTTGTTTGGTTTTAGTTTGGTTTTGGTTTGGTTTGTTTCACTTAGGTTTGTTTTGGTTTGGCATGGGTTTGGTTATTGGTTTTGTTTGGGTTTTGTTTAGGTTTGGTTTTTGGTTTGGTTTGGTTTAGTTTGGGTTATGGTGGGTTGGGTTGTCTCGGGTTTAGTTTGGTTTTCATTATGGTTTTGGTTTTGGCTGGGGTTTTGGTTTTATTAATTGGTTTTAGTTTGGTTTTTATTTCTGTTTGGTTTTAAGTTTGGTCTGGATTGGTTTGATTTAGGTGTTTTTTTATTTATTTTTTTTTTTTGGTTTGCTTTGGTTTTGGTTGTACTGTGGGGTTGGATTGGTATGGTTTGATTTGATTTGGTTCAGTTTGGGTTTTTTGTTTGGTTTGGAACCAACAATGGAAATGAACACCTTAAGAAAGGCAACAAGCTAAAAATGGAAGCTTCAAAACAAAACTTTATTACCACACTAAAATAGAATTTCTATTGTCATGTGATATATTGCATTCATATATCTAGTTGGCCACGTGGTCACTTTTTGGTATTCCTCCTAACAAAATTCCCGATAATTCTAACTATAAACAAGTTTCCAACTCCATCTATTGGCCTCTGAGAGAAGCTTGGTTGTTCTGGTTAACTGCAGGGGAGGAAGGGTGTTAGAAAATTGTCATATTTGCAATTTTCTCGGAAGTTATAGTTTCAAATAAATTTCAGTATTTGCATTTAGAATTAATTTCCCTAAACTGTTCTGCTGAATACTTATATTAAGGCTGATATGATTGAACTAATGACATTTTTAGTAAGGCTGACTTTATTTTTCCCCTAAACTAATAATGCATTGGCCCATCATAAGCGAAACGAAGACCCTGATTACCAACAGAATACGATGCAATATAAAAATAATAATATATAAGTGGCTTGTATGATTATGTATCACAAATCCTAAATTATATTCTTTATATGAATTATATTAATTGGTGTTGATAAATGAGCTCAATTAACCATATTTTCTGTTATTAATCGTCCTTTGAGGTTTCATAGGTTGGTACTCCCGACTCCTCCAAGGACACTAAAATAAGGTGTTGGGATGACGTCATCGTAAGTTTTGAGCAGACGAAATAGGAAAAGAATGATTTCATACGTTTAATTAGTGGATGAAACGTTGTCTTGACGTATTATTTTATACGTTCACAGTTAAAACGTATTTATTATATCAATAAATATCTATATAATAAGTAAATAATATATAAAATGGTACTCAGTGTACAAGAATTTCTACAAATTCGAACTATTTTCGTCAGTGTCGTACAAACTATTTCAATTTTCGGTTGGTATTATCTTCATGGATTTCCCAAAATTGTACACAGGCACGGAATGGACAAATAGCTCAAATTCTTAATTAGAATTAGAAAGTAACTAGAATTTAATTTATTTTTCAATTCCTCATCAGTGTCTCGCAGGAGGCTTCGTCAATTTACCTAATAATAAAATAATAAAATCATTGAAGATTGTAGCTTTATTTTTATAATAATAATAATAACAATAATAATAATAATAATAATAACCTTAAGCACTACACTAGTTCTCCTTCATTAAAAAACCTAGATGTACTATCAAATACCAGCGATATTCGTAAAACAAAAAATATAGCAATATTAATAGTTTAGCAAAAATCTATTTATGTAAACATCATCATCTTGTTTCTATGAATAATTTTGAAATGTACCAGAGGTTTTGATATCGTTGTCTGGGATGGTGTGTTAATACAAGGGTTAATATATTGTTTAATATTATCATCATCAGTATTATAGGTTAAGGCAGACAGTTCATTATGTAATTTAACTGTTACATGATCTCACTGTTTAAGATTCATAAAATGTATCAGAAGTTTTAAATAATGGGTTTTAGATAATACGTTTTACTCTCATATATATATATATATATATATATATATATATATATATATATATATATATATATATATATATATATATATATATCCTTTTCTGACCAGGGATAACTTTACGTATTGGAATGTTTTGTGTATCGATATGATCAGCAAAGCTGTGCTAATCAGGCCCACCCATACTAGGTAGGTTTGCTATAGGCGATCAGATGGATATATATATATATATCTATATATATATATATATATATATATATATATATATATATATATATATGTATGTATGTATATACATATATATGTGTGTGTGTGGAGAAAGAGTACCTATTTTACAAAAATACTTGCTATTTATAACACATTCATCTCTTCGAACTTGGACTTGCTAAGGAGAATATCTAAATACAACTACACACTATTATTGCAACAGACATGGACTGCAATTAAAGTAATGGATTCAGTGTTGTCCTCTATGATGCCTGTCTGATGTGTGTCTATTCAATCCCTTCTGTATTGAATGGGAACATCAATGATGTGGTTATTGTCAACCTCGATGATAATGTGTACATCATATTTAGGTTCAATTGCACACTTGGGGAACATCTTTAGAAAGAAGCTTGGAATTTTTATATCATCTTGGGCAAATTAAGATCTTTGCTTGGGTCAAAAAGATAGTGATGATAATACCTGGACAGGAAAATTAATATGTCTATATGAATATGTCTTAAAATAACAATTTATATTCGAATATGTACTGTTTATATATATATATATATATATATATATATACATATATATATACATATATATATACATATATATATATATATATATATATATATATATATATATATATATACAGCACATATGTGTGTATGTATGTATAGGTAGTAGGGTGGCCAGGGCACTAGCCACCCGTTGAGATGCTACCGCTAGAGAGTTATGGGGTCTTTTGACTGGCCAGACAGTACTACATTGGATCCTTCTCTCTGGTTACGGTTCTTTTTCCCTTTGCCTACACACACACACACACACACACTGAATAGTCTGGCATATTCTTTATATATTCTCCTCTGTCCTCACACCCTTGACAACACTGAGATTACCAAACAATTCTTCTTCGCCCAAGGGGTTAACTACTGCACTATAATTTTTCAGTGGGTACGTTCCTCTTGCTAAGGGTAGAAGAGACACTTTAGCTATGGTAAGCAGCTCTTCGAGAAGAAGGACACTCCAAAATCAAACCATTATTCTCTAGTCTTGGGTAGTGCCATAGCTTCTGTACCATGGTCTTCCATTGTCTTGGGTTAGAGTTCTCTTGCTTTAGGGTACACTTGGGCACACTATTGTATCTTATTTCTCTCCCTCTTGTTTTGTTAAAGTTTTTATAGTTTGTATAGGAGATATTTATTTCAATGTTACTGTTCTTAGACTATTTTAGTTTTCCTTGTTTCCTTTCCTCAATGGGCTATTTTCTCTGTTGGAGCCCCAGGGCTTATAGCATTGTGTTTTTCCATCTAGGGTTATAGCTTAGCAATTAATAATAATAATACTATTAAGCCATATAAGAATTTAAGAGAGAGACAAATTACTATTATGGGTACAGAATAAGTTTCTATTGCTTGTACAGGTCAACTTAGATTCAAAACTTTGTAACTATTGAACTTTTGAAGTAGAATGTCCAGTAAAGAAGAGACAGGATTATTCCAGATTAAAATATATACTGTAGTTGAAAGGGTCACCCAATTGTGAGATTTTTTTATGAATATATCACTTTTTAAATTTTTTTCCTAAGGAGAGAGAGAGAGAGAGAGAGAGAGAGAGAGAGAGAGAGAGAGAGAGAGAGAGAGAGAGAGACTGACTGGTGGCTATGGCTGATACTGCCAACATCTGTCGAACTAGGCTGTTGGCAACACCTATAGATGGTAGGCACTGATGCAAGAATCTTGAACAAATTCATTTATTTCACAAGAAAGCAGAGCTGTACAAATAATGAATTTCCTAAGACTGCCGTTGGTTGAGACCAAAGGAAGATATCTAAAATTAATAGTTGTTTTTATCTATCAGAAATTGTGTGTACTTCCTTCCAAATGAATGATATCTGATAAGGGGTTGTGCAAGATGAATTAGTACAAGCATTAATTTTCGGCATAAGTAAAACGATGAATGAATTTGATTTATATACGATGTGTATGTTCAGCTGCTCACGATTGTATCTTTATGTCAACTGATGAATTGTTTTGTGAGTTTATTCATACACAATTCCTCAATAACTATCCTTTACCTAGCATCTAATATTGACGAAGCTATTTTTAACTTTTCCAGAAAAAAATTATGCACAAATTAAGTTTTTTTTCACAATTTTCAACAATTGGTAGACCATGCAAAAAAAGAGTTAAGTCAAGTGGCCTCCAATTTAAAAAAGAAAATATGTAACTAAAAATTATTTTTTAGATAAAATATTAATAAAATTTTTCTCAGATAATGCCTTCTAAATTCCTCTCTGGCGCCAGTAGAGAATTTACACCTGTGACCATGCAATAGTGCTGGTAATTACTCAATTTCTTCCTTTATCAACAACTGCGATTGAAATCGATTATAGTGTTCCTACTTGGAACTCAAAACCACACTAATGATGACTACAGCCACTTGGAATATCGCATACAATAACCTCTCACAAATTCCATGTAAACTTTCTTCGCCAATTTAAGGAAATGAATCTTTAGAGTTTATGGTGAGGGTAGGCTCCGGGTTGAGAGGGTGCTAATTGTAAAAATATTTGCCAAAAATACACTAATCAAGACAGGCTAATGAAATTTTGAGGCATTATTAGCACTATAATAAGGCATATCCTCTGTAAGTTTTATCATCCTACAGGGAAAATAAAGGATTTTATGAATAAAAATGTGAAAATTGGAGCTAGCGACTTAAAGTTGTTTGGTGACCAGTGAGAAACTAATGTCTTGAATTGAAATTCGCTCTGTAATTATGTTTGTTTATCCATATGGAACAAGCAGACCAAGTTTTATCAAAATCGAACAGTAAATAAGCACACAGAAAGAAAAAAACGAGGAGGTTAGGTTAGGTTAGGTAGTGATGGTGATGGAGGGATACCTAGAAATAAATATTCACCAAAAATTAAAATTTCGATTTAGGGAAAAAACCTTCTGTGTTTTTCTAGGTATTATGTCACTTAATGGCCTAAAACATCTAAATATTATATTACTTAAGGCATAAGAGCAGGACAAGCAAAGAAATACACCCCTCTCCCGAAAAAGAAAAAACGAGAAATATTTCTTTGCTTGTCCTGCTCTTATGCCTTAAGTAATATAATATTTAGATGTTTTAGGCCATTAAGTGACATAATACCTAGAAAAACACAGAAGGTTTTTTCCCTAAATCGAAATTTTAATTTTTGGTGAATATTTATTTCTAGGTATCCCTCCATCACCATCACTACCTAACCTAACCTAACCTCCTCGTTTTTTTCTTTCTGTGTGCTTAGTTACTGTTCGATTTTGATAAAACTTGGTCTGCTTGTTCCATATGGATAAACAAACATAATTACTGAGCGAATTTCAATTCAAGACATTAGTTTCTCACTGGTCACCAAACAACTTTAAGTCGCTAGCTCCAATTTTCACATTTTTATTCATAAAATCCTTTATTTTCCCTGTAGGATGATAAAACTTACAGAGGATATGCCTTATTATAGTGCTAATAATGCCTCAAAATTTCATTAGCCTGTCTTGATTAGTGTATTTTTGGCAAATATTTTTACAATTAGCACCCTCTCAACCCGGAGCCTACCCTTAAACATCAGAGAGAAAATAAGAGAAATAACCCGTTTAAATGACTCATTACCTTTTCCCTCAATTTTTCACAGCACCATAGTTAAAAACCAAGTCCTTTTCCAGCTAGGTTTATGGCGGACTGAATCTCCTTCCACAGCAGTCAAAAGCATCCCTAGACAAGCACTAGAATATCCCTAGATCAGAGCTATTTTCCCGTAGTATTATTCAATACAATGTATGTACTGTGCTGTATTTTCAATCGTAATATTCGATATATTTACTTTCAATCACTGTATTTATGAAACCACAAAAATATGAAATTTAGCCAAGCAAAAGATTGAGCTAACTTGTGTTTTGATTTCAACCTGTGCTAAGAAGGATATATTCCTGCAGTTATAATCGTATTGAGATTCCCACACAAACAATAATTAACAGAATACAACCATCTCAATTGTGTGCCTCTAACAACTAGAATGTTTCTCTCTGGGGGGCAAATTTCCTACGACAATCAGGGACCTCAACCACATTCTTCGTTTCTCTGGTTAATCTCTCCATTCACTATAAAAGTTGCATTTTGACTAGGATATATTTAAGTAGACAACTTGGAATATAATAGGCTTTAACCAGGAGACATGTATGAACACCATTTAGTATTTCAGAGGTATATATAGAAGAGTGAAGCGTACAAGCTGGCTGTTTTATATTCACCTTATGAAATAAACTAATTTTTGATTGAAAAAAGCATTTTCCCCAAATAAATTTCTTTCCATAGTACGAACTTTATCAGAGTAAGTAATATATTTCAAATCAGACTGAAACTACTCTAATATCTAAAGACTTATTAGAATATCTTCAAATAATAATCTATTTTGAAGGAAAACACAGCTATTCGCATCTTTGTCAACCAAAGTAGATTGATTGATTGATTTAAACTTTTCTGGTATCCTGACATCTAAGGACATTGACGCCGATATAATCTATTATAAATAAAGAATAAAAGAATCAATAAAAACCATAAAAGCAGAGATATTATAAAGGTTAAACATCTTTCAGAAGACCTGCTTCTGAAATAAATCTAAAAATAACGATATCAAAATACGACACATCATGTCCAAGAATCTTGTCAAGGATGAACCTGTCATCCTCACCTCGAGCAACAACCAGATGTGTATTTCTTCTAGTACTATAAGTGGGGCATTACGTCAACAAATACGTCACTGTCAAGGGTACCAAACAGTCATCACAATATGGCTGGTGTTGGACAGTTAGCAGAAGTTCATGTTATCCGAGTTTGACCAATGAGGAGACGACAAAGAGAAGTCTCCCACTTTCGGGGCATTATGTTATACTTCCAAGGGGATGTAACATTTGTTATCACTCTCCTTTTATTTACAATTAAACTATCCCAATGCTGTTACCAATTATTAGAAATCAAATTCTTAATGTAAGGTAAACAATCTTTACAGAGAATGAGAATGGGATATCTTTTTGGTAGCAACTCGGCTAATTATCAAGTAATTATTATTACTTGATAAGCTACAACCGTAGCTGGAAAATCAGGATGGTGTAAGCCAAAGGGCTCTAACAAGGTAAATAGCACAGTGATTTTTCGCACCTCCTGTACACGTTTAACTTAGAGTTGATTCCAGAGTCACTCAAGATCCACGAACATGTAACAAAATCTGTCATTGGGGACATGGTCCAATTTCATTGCTGTTTTCTCCTGGTCCAAAAGCTTCATTATTTTGTTAGGGCAGTGGAATGTGCACTGAAAAATGGTGCCTGATTATGGTGTACAGTAGTATTTTTTTGTTCATCTTTTTTTTTATTTTTTTTTCATCTTCTATGTATCTTTAATACTTTGAAGAACACATCAGAAATAACTTTTGGAGTACAGTACAGTATTGTAATATTGAAGAACTTTCGTTTTCATTCTCTGGTTCTTTGTAATTTTTTGCTGTGTCAGCTTTATAAGGGCCACTCTTTAATGTTTTGTATATGCATAAATGTGCTTATTTTGTTTATATTAAAGTTTTGTCTGCCATTTTGGGTTGATTAGGTCATGTAGTACATTTTTCTTATCGTAGATTGATAAACTTTGTCTGCTGTTCTTAACAACAACTTTCTTTTTTTCACAGTAAAAATATCGGTACATATACCATTGAAGAAGGTTGTAAGAACTTCTGTATCCTATTGTAACAATTAATAACTTATCTTGGGAGTGTTTAACATAGTAAAGTGCAAAGTTACTGGGTGTGTTCTTTTACATGGTTAGACACACATTGAAGTATCATAAATGCATATTGTAAATTGTAATGGCTATTGGAGCCATGTTCGTATGACTTACATTACAAATTTATTTTTTATACTACTCTTATGGTTTTTATAATGCGAATTGTTACATGGAAAACATTATTGTGGATTTGTTGAAAAATGCACATACTATAAAGAGTTGAACCTATGAAGTGTCCTTGTACACAGTTGGATAGTCACAGAAGACAGTAAATCTGAATTTAGCAAATCTTTATCTAGAATCTTCACTCTTCTCTATACTGATTTTTAAATGTTATTAGAATATATCTTATTATCATTTACTCAATGATTCTGGTTTTGAAAAGGGAAGTAATAAAACTGAAGTAGTAAAAGGATGATGGAGCGAAGAAAACCAGCTCATCATTCATAGACAGAATCTCACTAACTGTTACAGCCCTTCTGGTTGCTTGGGATGAATCCAGAAGTCCACACCAAGCCACTTATTAACTGCCACACCCTACTATCACTTAGGGACTTTATTTGTTGAGGAACCCTTGCTGGGGCAAAGTCGGGTAGTTCTACACCAACCAACCATAAGGGAAAGGTTAAAATTAATGGAAAATGTGATGGCTGAATTACTGTAAAATTGAATATCTGTAAAATTAAATGATTTTACCCCACGGTCCTGGAATTGAAGTGACCCTGGAATCAGCTCTGCCTTTAAACTTGTAAGCTACAGGAAGTGAAAAAAATCTCTATAGAACAGATCACAAGATAGTAAAGACCGGAGAAAATTTCTTACACGACTGAGGTGTAAAGGGGAATAAAGTAATTCCACACTTTGCTAAGATAAGTACACATTGGCAAAGCTGCCAATGTTATCATGCTATATAATCATAAAAGACTTTGTACCTGACATGTACATACACACACACACACACGCACTACACACACACACACACACACACGTATATACACACAAATATATATATATATATATATATATATATATATATATATATATATATATATATGTATATATATATATATATATATATATATATATGTATATATATATATATATATATATATATATATATATACATATATATATATATATATATATATATATATATCATGCTACATAATCATAAAAGACTTTGTACCTGACATGTACATACACACACACACACACGCACTACACACACACACACACACACACACACGTATATACACACAAATATATATATATATATATATATATATATATATATATATATATGTATATATATATATATATATATATATATATATATGTATATATATATATATATATATATATATATATATATACATATATATATATATATATATATATATATATATATATATATATCATGCTACATAATCATAAAAGACTTTATATATATATATATATATATATATATATATATATATATATATATATATATATATATATATGTATATGTATATGTGTGTGTGTGTGTGTGTGTGTGTGTGTAGAATTTCATGGAGAAACAAACTGACACCACTAGTACAGAAAATAAAGTTTAAAAATGCTAGAATTTTAATATTATATGAACTAATCTCCATATCATCGAAAAAAAAGACACAATTCAGTGGAATATATAAAAAGTACTTTATATATATATATATATATATATATATATATATATATATATATATATATATATATATACATATAAAAAGCAAGAAAGAGAACATTCTAAGGGGTTTATGACAAAACACTTTACAAAGGATCAAGAAAGCTTAAGAAAAACTTCAGAATTACTCCTGAAGTTATTTCTGACACACATTCTTCCAACTGTTTCAGATCCACAACAAATAAAAAATGTATAGAGCTCAATTGTTTAAGACACACTCAGGCACATTATTCTATCTGTTTCCTCATTTCCTTTCCCCACTGGGCTATTTTCCCTGTTAGAATCCTTGGTCTTATAACAACCTTCTTTTCCAGCTAGGGTTGTAGCTTAGCTAGTAATAATAATAATAATAATAATAATAATAATAATAATAATAATAATAATAATAATAATAATAATAATAATAACAGCAAAAGAATGAGCCTCGGGAACCTATAGAAAGTGACGAGAAGTTTCTATCTCCATAATGAATGTCTTTGTCCCTCTTGAATTATTATATAAACAATAATGAAGAAAGAAAAATAAGTAGCAAGGCTACGAGACCAGAATGGCTGTGATCTAGTACATCATCAGCATGACCTGATGTTGTTTTCATAACTTGGGTCAGTAGAAAGACCTGAATATTCATTTAGCAACAATAGATGCAATACAAGTTCTATCCAATGCCAATACACAACCTTCATTTGGCACAAACGTCCAGTGAAGAAGAAAAACTAACTGATGGCAGAGTGAAATTTAATCTGACTTAATTCACGGTCATATCTTTGTATAGCAGTGTAAATGTTTTTGAGTGACAACAAGGAAGAGACAACAATACCACAATAATGTAATCAATTATCAAATCAAACATCATTAACATGTTTAAACCGGATATCACCATTCCCGAGTGATGTCAGGAAATACTATCAAATTATCTTTCATATTTATAAACTACAAACACAACGACCCTCCATCCATAAGACTTGAAATAATTCCTTCAATACAAGCCGAGTCAATCAGACGGTAATAGCCTACCTGTTGTAATGACATTGATAAGTAAGTAATTAAAATAGCAACGCATTGGTAACCAGAGGTACAGAGAGTAGGAGACACACACATGTTATTTGAAACAGCATTTCCAGATTTTTTACGTAACAGATAATCCCTGGAAGTTTCATTACTCTACAATTAAAACTGTGGCCAGGAGGCTGTTCACACACACACACACACACACACACACACACACACACACACACACACACACGCAAACAGGCGAAGACATAACCTCCCTCCAACTTCGGTGGCGGAGGTAATAAAATCGAAGGATGTTATGGGATTCTAAATCATGGATTTTCAGAAGTAGTATTTTCCTCTACAGCTTTTTTACAGATCTGTGTATCTATTGGGCAATGCCTCATCGCTTTGATACTTCATCATTCTAAATAAAATCAGCCTTAATTTGCACATTTCTTGTTATTATAATAAGTTTTCCCATAGCAGGAATCCATACATATAAGTCTTATTCATAATCTTTAAGGCATAATGCCAGTATGATAGAAGCCAAATTGCATTGCATTGCGTTGACGAACTCTGCCTGACCGCTTCGGACGAAATGTCGGTAAAGAATTTGTCTTCTTAACCAATTTAATTTGAAATAGACCGATATATTCCTTGAATAATGAGCATACACACTACTTGTGTACATTTTTACCATGAAATAACTTGCATTAATAAGTTTTCACACGAATTAAGGCCGTTTTTACGACACTAAATCGAATTATCGATAGCGTAGCAATACAGATCATAGAAAAAACAATAGAAGATACGAGTTATAGAGATTTGTGAAGTTATATCTCTATGAATAACGAACTAAACATTAAATACTTATTATCAAAGTTACTATTGTCATTATCATTACTAATGTATCATTATCATTACTACTGCATCATTATCATTAAGCTCAGTAAGCAGAATCTTATTAAATAAACGAAAAAAAAAGAACTATGACGTCAACACAATCAGGTGACACGAAGCTTCAAGACAGTGGCTCTTTTTAAATATCTTAAAACCTCTCATTATTCTTCAAATCGGATACATTTTTCTCATTAAAAAGAAATACACGTTACCCAAGATTACAAATTACTCGAGATTAAAAGTTATATTTACAGATAGCTTAAGATGAAGTATAAACATAAGTACCATGATTTGTAATGTATTGTTCATAACAACGGGATTCTCTCGTAATATTTCGAGACCTTGACAAATATACTCTCTCTCTCTCTCTCTCTCTCTCTCTCTCTCTCTCTCTCTCTCTCTCTCTCTCTCTCTCTCTCTCTCTCTCTCTCTCTATATTAGGCCTAGTCATATGCGAACTCGCACACACATATATCATTATTACTATCATTATTACTTGCTAAGGTAGTTGGAAAAGCAGGATGCTATAAGCCCAAGGGCTCCAACAAGAATAATAGTCCAGTGAGTGAGGAAACGATATAAGAAAATAATGTAAATGAGAAGTAATGAACAATTAGAGTAGATTATTTTAAGAACAGTAACAACATTAAGATAAATCTTTTATTTGTTTACTATAAATATTCAAATAAAAGACAAGAGTAAGAGAAATAAGATAGAGTAATGTGCCTAAGTGTACCCTTTTAAAGGCCGCTCATGAATGGCAGAGGCAAGGGTCAATGGCATTGCCCTATCAAGCAGGACAATGCCCTAGAGACTGACCATATATATACTTAGGATCAGCACCCAAACCCCTTCTCCCCCAAAGTTAGGACCAAGGAGGGTCAGGCAATGGCTGCTGATGACTCAGTCGATAGACCTATAGGCTCCCTGAAACCCCACATCTTTGGCTCACAAGGATGGTGAGGTTGCAGCAACCAAAGAAACTAACAAGATTAAGCAGGAATCGAGCCCTAGTCTGGCTTTCACCAGTCAGGGACGTTACCACATCGGCCACCACAACCCGCTGTGAATCGTTCAGACAAGAAACATATCTTCATGAGTTAAGACATATATTATCTTCATGAGTTAAGACATATATAGGCTATTCATGAGTTAAGACATGGTAACTGTATTCAGAAAGGAAAAACCAATGCTGTACCTTAATAGAAATAGCACTAGCACTGGACGAGAAATATACAGATCTTTCCAGCACTGGGGGAACACAAACTGCAAAGGGGTTCCCCCTCCCCATCCTGCTCATGAAGAATTATACTGTACTGTATAGGGTATATTCAATTGAAGGCAATGGCTGCCGTTACCCTGAAGCTTTAAATAGGCAAGGACAACAAAGACTCACAGGGAAAAATGCAACTCGTAATTTCATGAAAGGTTCTAATGGCAGGAAATAATACGAAAGTATTGTAGTGGAAATGCTAGTAAAAAATGAAGGGAAATTTCGTGCACAAGAAGGTAAAGAAAAGTAGAGATGTTTGGTTTCAGTTTCAGTATCATCCGAAGCGTTATGCACATCAGAACATTAGCCAAGCAAACCCAGTTCCTTACTGTAGTGTTCAACCACAGTGGTATCCTCCCCAGAACACAGATTAGACTCACGGTTCCGGGCTGGGATCGATCTGCTGCCATACGAATGCTAGGCAAACGCATTACTACTGTATTAGCTGAAGATCAAAAACCCTCCCAGTCACAAGGTTTAAAGGTTTAAAGACCGCTCATGAATGGCAGAGGCAAGGGACACAATGCCCTAGAGACTGACCATATTACATATGATCAATGCCCAAGCCCCCTCTCCACCCAAGCTAGGACCAAGGAGGGCCAGGCAATGGGTGCTGATGTCTCAGCAAATAGGCCTATAGGTTCCCCCAAAACACCCCATCCTTAGCTCACAAGGATGGTGAGGTTGCAGCGACCAAAAGAACCAACGAGTTTGAGCTGTACTGGAACCCCAGTCTGGCAAGGACGCTACCACCGGGCCACCACTACCTTAAGTCCAAGTAATTTAATTTGCTGGAGGATTCACCATGGGCGAAAGAAGGTAAGGTTGGTAATTATTATCGTGTTCATTATTCTCTCGGTGTTTGTCGTAGTCTGTAGGAGTACATAATATAAGGGATGTTTTCTTTTGAGGGGGGTAGGTTAGATTTCGCTGGTCATCTCTATATTGAGCTTTTAAATTGATACTTCTCCATTCATCATCTCCTGCTTCTCGCTTCATAGTCCTCAGCCATGTAGGCCTGCTTTCATTTTCTCTTTCCGTAGACTGACTAAATCCATAAAGAATTTCTTGTTAGATAAGCTGTCATAATATTCATTCTTTGCCAGGTAGTTTTCGGACTGTTGATGGGATCCAAGATATGCATCATGTCACTTTGGCTGCTTATATTCGTATCCCTGCAGGAATCCATGTGATTTGCTGGAGGGGTCACCATGGGTGACAGGTTAGATTTCATCGTTCCCACTATGTTCATTAGTTTGTTGGAATATTTGTCCTATTGGCAATTATGACTAGATTATTTCTGTATTCATTTATACTGTGTTTAGTCAAGAGCCAGTTCAGAGAGCACGACTTTATATATCCACCTATGTTTAGATATGCGCAACTGATAGCAGAATTCATTAATGATAAGAAGAAAGTTAAGTTAGTTAGTGTAGTGTACAAGTTCACCTCCACAGCATATAATTTCTCTTCCTGCCAGCCTCCATTGCTAAATATATACACGATTGTTTTACGCCTTCGGATTTATAAGAAAGTAGAATTCACAACATTAAGCTGCGGAATGCACATTGTTTACTTCGAGGGCAACCTCTTGTCCTCATTATAATTCTTCTATCGATTTTTTTTTTTTTTTTTTTTTTTTTTTTTTTTTTTTTTTTTTTTTTTTTTTTTTTTTTTTTTTTGATGAAATAATTGCCAAGTTATTGATGGCACTAATCTACAAATCCCCTGGTGAAGTCCGACGCACAAGGTCCACCTATACTTCCACAGGGATCCTCCTTACGAACTTCTATGTGGAAATTGTAGTGGGACGCCTTTTGGGCAGATGGAGGAAGGACCTAACAAGTCAAGGGCCTCTGACGGATGTTCTAGCCACGTAAGAGTTTTACGTTCTAGCAGAGCAAGGATGGACTTCCTTACAATTGTCATCATGGAAAGCCACCCTTGAAGAAATCGTACGAGTATCACTCAGGTCCAATATATTTGAACAAGGACGTCGAAAGGAGAGTTAGAAAGACTCTGGATATATAACAATTTTATCAAACCGTAACCAGCGAGTCCAACACACATTAATATAAAAGATTCCAATCCACAGTCGCCATCTAAAAGAACATGCTTGTCTCCCTTGTGTAGAAACTCATTGGATAAGACGGGACGTCGTAAACAAATACCTAATATGCCCAGTACAGAAATGAAGTTTCCCTTGAAGAATTCTTCCTAATACGTCCAGCAAGGAACCACAAAATATCCAGCCATTCAAATCCACGAACAGTAGCATCTCATCGACAACAAAACCAGCCTAATAGCTGTTCGTGTTTCATCAAACATAACTGGACAAAGTCAATTCAAGTCATCAAACTACAAAGAGATTCATCTAACCCGGATGAGGAAACGAGCGGAAAATAATAGAAGGACACAATATGGAAACAAAGTATTATGCAACACAATGGTGAGTTCACTTAAAGTGGTATACTGTGAGCACTACCTGAGGTTTCTGCAGCATTGTACCCAGAAATGGATTGGCCTCACAGGTCCCAACGCCAGCCAAAATGAACCAAATTAATTCATCCACCCTAATTAATCCAACATAGACATTAATCTACAAAAAATGACGTAGTAATGATCTGTCAGATATCGCATATTACAACACATTAAAATCATTGGCAAGTTGCAGAGAGAGAGAGAGAGAGAGAGAGAGATTTACAATTTCCTATATCATTAAATGCTTGTTGAAAGACCTTCGATTTTCAGGTATTAAAGTCGAAACCGACATGCAGTTCTATCGAATAAAATTTTATCTTTTGCTATTTTAGTGCAAACCGGAATAGATAGATTCATTCCATTAAATACTGCAATATTTTTCAGGTCTCCCAAAGTAATGAATAAGAATTAGAGCGTGGAAATTAATAATGAATTAATCTAGAGAAATGACAGTGCATAGGAGAACTTGAATCAATGAGTTTTAATTTGGTCTAACAAATAAAAACACCCATCGCATAGAAAGTTATCAAAGGTGTTTGCAAATACTTTGATTAATCAAGTGCCAGGAAATGAGAGAATGTAATCTACCACACAAGCCATAAAAGTAGTGTTTTATGTTCATGTTGCATTGCTGTATACACAGACAATTCTGACTACAATGTTAACTATTCCTTTACATCTTCGTGTCAGTCAGTTAGGTCTTGACGAGTTTTCTGTTTCGATAGAGGAAGTGGAGAGGATCCGAGGTCTCAATCTTGGTCAAGACGAGACTGGGGCAACATAGAAGGAATCCTGTGTGGAACTTGCCAATAACATTTTTGGAGTTTTCGTGTGTTAATCTGTGATCAATGTATCCTGTTTGTTATACCTAAATATATCCAGATTGTTTAAACCTCTGAAATGTGAACTGAGCTTAAGTGCATTACATATATTTTGAGTTATTCACGTTACAGCCAAATCATATATATGCTCTATTTTCACTTGCATTTTAAGTGAATTGTGTATCTTAAACTACTCAGAAATATCGTATAATTATCTTTCTAACTTAACTGGTTATGTATTGCAAACTGCTCTAAGATAACCTTAAACTCTTGTTGATCTTTAATATTTTATTTATGTGATGTTAATAATTATAACCCTTTTCAAATTTGACTAAAAAAAACTGTTAATTTTACTTGAATTTATCTACCTCAAAACTAAATTTCCCCATATACTGAGAAACTTACCAATGATACTGATAATCACTAAGACAAAATTTCTTCACTAAAATTGCCATAAACATTTTGTTCCACAAGTTGAGAAATTCAAACCAAAACTGATTTGAAATCCTTTCAATATCAATGAATTTTCAGTCCCACACCAAAAAAAAATCCATTGTAATTACAGAGTGAAATTCATGACTATTCTGATATATATTATAAAGGACTAAACTGTGTACCAAAAGGTTTTGAAATACTGCAACTACCTAACTAAATCTGTGTGTGTGCGTGTGTGTGTGTGTGTGAGGGAACTGGTAGAAATTTCAGCATGGACTAGTCTTGGAAAACCCTGAAAGGGGCATCTAAGGTTTCGTCAGAAGGTACTAGTTGGACTATAGGGGTCAGTCAGTGATTGGCACTCACGCATCTAGCAATGACGTCACCTATTTTCACGTTGTTGGTTGGCTACAAGGTAATAACAGAATGGAAAGTGCTCTCTCTCTCTCTCTCTCTCTCTCTCTCTCTCTCTCTCTCTCTCTCTCTCTCTCTCTCTCTCTCTCTCTCTCAATCTTTGCGTGCACATCTTCAGAAGTAACTCTTTTGTTCAGTTTCAAAAAGTAATGAATTTTGAGTTATCAGTGTTCCAAATCAAACCATTGTTCTCTATCCTTGGGTACTGCCATAGCCTCTGTGCCATGATCTTGGGTTATTTCTCTTGCTCGAGGGTATACTATTCTATCTGTTTCCTAATTTCCTTTCCTCACTGGGCTATTATCCCTGCTGAAGCCCTTGGGCTTATAGCATCCTTCTTTTCCAACCAAGGTCGTAGCTAAACAATAATAATAATAATAATAATAATAATAATAATAATAATAATAATAATAATAATAATAATAATATCCTCTTATATTTCACATTCGTCAATCTTCCTATCCAACCTCTTGGGCGCTGAGAGAGAGAGAGAGAGAGAGAGAGAGAGAGAGAGAGAGAGAGAATTTGGGGATAGACAACATCACCAATAATTGAAAACACTTGGCAGTTTGATTACAACATCATTATACTTGTTTTGTTAATACATGAATTCTGCTGCTTCTCCACAAACGTTGAATGTTATGGGGACCGACTTGAAACAGGATTTATGTAGAATTGCAAACCTTTTATGAGGGTGAGGGTAATGGGTGAATAGGGTGAGGGAAACGGGTGAATAAGGTAATGGGTGAATGGGGTGAGGGTAATGGGTAAATGGGGTGAGGGAAACAGGTTTATGTGGTGAGGGTAATGGGTGAATGGGGTGAGGGAAATGGGTGAATAAGGTAATGGGTGAATAGGGTGAGGTTAATGGGTGAATGGGGTGAAGGTAATGGGTGAATAGGGTGAGGGTAATGGGTGAATAGGGTGAGGGTAATGGGTGAATAAGGTAATGGGTGAATAGGGTGAGGGTAATGGGTGAATGGGGTGAAGGTAATGGGTGAATAGGGTGAGGTTAATGGGTGAATGGGGTGAAGGTAATGGGTGAAAAGGTAATGGGTGAATGGGGTGAGGGTAATGGGTGAATGGGGTGAGGGAAACGGGGGAATGGGGTGAGGGTAATGGGTGAATGGGGTGAGGGAAACGGGGGAATGGGGTGAGGGTAATGGGTGAATGGGGTGAGGGTAATGGGTGAATGGGGTGAGGGTAATGGGTGAATGGGGTGAGGGAAACGGGGGAATGGGGTGAGGGTAATGGGTGAATGGGGTGAGGGAAACGGGGGAATGGGGTGAGGGTAATGGGTGAATGGGGTGAGGGAAACGGGGGAATGGGGTGAGGGTAATGGGTGAATGGGGTGAGGGAAACGGGGGAATGGGGTGAGGGTAATGGGTGAATGGGGTGAGGGAAACGGGGGAATAAGGTAATGGGTGAATAGGCTGAGGGTAATGGGTAAATGGGGTGAGGGAAACAGGTTTATGTGGTGAGGGTAATGGGTGAATGGAGTGAGGGAAATGGGTTAATGGGGTAGAGAGAGAGAGAGAGAGAGAGAGAGAGAGAGAGAGAGAGAGAGAGAGAGAGAGAGCAACTCCTATGTATATCACTTGGTCAAGATCACACGAATGATAGTCTACAGTAAACCGTAGTTAAAACTTCGTTTTAAGCTTAAAACTTTTATAATTCTATTTACGAACTTCAAATGCAGATTAAACGAACAATAATGTCGAGGAATATTTAGATAAATGTAAGAAAAACTTTGCAAATCATATAAATGTTATAGAGTACTGCAGGTTGTATGAGAACATAGGCCTATACCGGTGTTTGTTGGTTTGAACAATGAAACTTATTTTGTTCCTCCAGTCTTACTGTTCCATTTCTTATGATGCAAAAGTCAAATTGAAATATGTTATAGATAATAGTAAATGAAATTCGTGATAAATGTATATAATTACACAACCTTTTAGTGTGTATCCAGTTATCTGGAGTAAGATGTTCTCACCCTTATGATGTCAGTAAGGGTCATTTCATTCTTTTTTCCTTTATAATGGTATACGTCTTTTTAAAGGAAGACTTTTCGTTGGATTTGATTTGGCGTTTGTTTCGTTTTTTAAATTTAAATTTAATGTCGTTAATCATAAGTTTATTTGATATTTTTATGCTTTATTTTAGTGTAGGCCTAAGTGACTTGATTTTCATATGCTTATTCCAGGCCTATAAAAGTAAAACTTTTACAATGATATAATCATGCAGAGTCAAAGTTGGAATGAAAGACATTCGAACACAAAATAAGTCTATTTCACGATTATGTAAAACTAGGCCTACGCCATTGTTTCTTATGTACATCTCCTCTATTATTTGAATATTTTGAGCATTATTGCCTGAGGGTCAGGGTAGGAAAGAGGAGGAGAGGGACAGTGTAGAATACGGTGTAGGATAGGGAAAGGGACTGGGTAGGATACGGGAAGGACCAGGTTGGCAGACGGGGATGGGAGGGATGGCTGGATAGGGTTGGAGACAGGGTGGGACGTAGGGGCTGGGATGGGTCCTTGGGGTGGGGGGGGGACTATTAATCTTCCTCGGGATAGGTGGGATAGGGGAGGCATGGAGGTTCCTTGGGACAGGGATAGGGAGAAGAGGAGTTATTGTGAGACAGAGGAGCATAATGTCTCCTCATCACCTTCGAAGGAGGACATTGAAACTTGCAACTAGCACCTACGGTCCGTTGCAAGGAGCAACTTGCAAATGTGCGTGTGTGTGTTTCTATGCAAGGCTGTTCTTATATGCAACTAACCGTTGATTCTTTGCCTATAGGTATATATGAAACGTAATTGTGTATGTGCGCAGATGTGTATGCTTGGGTAAGGACGGAAGTCTAGGGAAAGGTCTGTGGATACGAGAGAGAGAGAGAGAGAGAGAGAGAGAGAGAGAGAGAGAGAGAGAGAGAGAGAGTATACCTGTACTTTCCTTAAGAGATTATCTGTTTTTATTTATATTTACCCAAATACAATGCTAGAATTATAAAAGCCTTACTTTTCTCTCAAGTGTTTAAAGGGCGCTCATGAATGGCACATGCAAGGGTCAGTGACAATGTCCTAGACGAGACTGACCATATACACATATGATCAGCCCCCAAGTCCCTTCTTCACCCAAGCTAGGACCAGGAAGGGCCAGGCAGTGGCTCAAGAAGACTCAGCATATAGACCTATAGGTTCCCTCAAACACCCCATCCTTAGCTCACAAGGATGGTGGGGTTGCAGACACCACATGAAACTTAAAGTTTCAGCGGGTCTCGAACCCCAGTCCGGGAGATTGCCAGGCAGTTGTTAATGAGGAGTCATCTTACATGCTAAAAAATCCTCCTTTATGACTAGAGAGAGAGAGAGAGAGAGAGAGTTTTACTAACAAATAAAAGTTCAAGTTTAAACGTCCACACTGAACTTAAGTCCGTGTAAGTAGCCTCCCTGCTCACACTATGCTTGGTCTACATACTGAAGAAAGGTAGCTTCCCCCATCGGCCTCCGCTCTCAATCAAAATATTAATAATGAAATAAATCTCCTCACTATGTCTCGCTAAGGATCAGATTACAATCGCCAGTCTACATAACGAAATAAAATGACAAAATCTAATCACAACGAAACGCCAGTTTATTTCAAATGTTTTCCAGGAAGTTTCGTTCAAAAATCTATTCGTTTGATCACGAAACTCTGAGATGATATTCTCGGAAACCATTAACGAAGAAATGGAGAGAGAGAGAGAGAGAGAGAGAGAGAGAGAGAGAGAGAGAGAGAGAGAGAGAGAGAGACAGAGAGAGAGAATAAGTTCGAGTATAATCCTGCGCAATAGACCGGAGTCTATGTAATTAACTTTCTTATTTTCACCATGACATAAGGTAGCTTCCCCCATCGGCCTCTGCTCTAAAATCGAAAGTATTGATAATGAAATAAGTCTATATTATAATGAAAAAGGTTTTTTTATTATAAAATCATAATCTGCCCATGATATAATGTCAATTTAACCAAGGGAGTGGAGAGACAGGGTTGACTAGGCCTATTATTACAACACACCATTCTCTCCCTCTTTCTTCTCCAACAATCTTCAACATAATTTGACCTAATATTTTTCCTCCAACAAATTTCTCCAACATTCTATCAGTTCTTTCATAATCTACCTCCAACAGTTAATCTCCAACAATCTTTCTTCAGTCTTGCCCAGTCCTCCAACGCTCCCACAATTTACATCATAATTTCAAAACTCTCTCTCTCTCTCTCTCTCTCTCTCTCTCTCTCTCTCTCTCTCTCTCTCTCTCTCTCATCTATGCTGTCTAACTTCTTGGATTCTTACTTCATGTCTATATCTGAGTTATCCAAATAAGTTCATATTTATTAAGAAATACCAAATAATGGTTATGAATAATAACAATTTAAATAATGAAGATATTCAGAAGATAAATAGGTCTACAAACAATACATGGAGAGAGAGAGAGAGAGAGAGAGAGAGAGAGAGAGAGAGAGAGAGAATATTACCTAAGAACAACTGTAACATGACTTCTTGTCTCTGAATTAAAATGTTTTATTTCTTCCTTTTTAAATTCGTATTTATAGTTTAAAGTCAGAATTCTCGTAATTGTAGAAATAAAAGGTTTAACTTTTGGAAAACCATATCCGGGATCAGGTGCAGATTAGGATAATTCGATGATAGTGATGTGTATAACTTTTATATATATATATACAACAACAAAATTTATTCATAATCATCATCTTTAACAGTGAAGGATTGTGATTTCTATCCTCCTATTCTTTCTACTGGAGTCGTACATTCATTGTCTTTAATGAGAGAGAGAGAGAGAGAGAGAGAGAATTTCATGCAAACTTCAAACATAAGAGAAATGTCTCCATCTTGTCCCACAATGTCACCTGCTTTTTCCTGGCCTGGGCTACATACAGACTGGAGGCTGCATGTCTGTTAGCCCTGGGTCTCAAGTTATAGGTAATAATGATGACAGAGAGAGAGCCTTACCTTATTTTTTTTTTTTTTTGGGTTCCCCCAGGTCCCTCAGTGTGAGGCACCTCGTATATCCACCAGAGAGTTGCTAATACATCTTCCGGTGTATTTTGCATCTTCCAGTCTTGGATGGTCTGGGATGCATCTTAGGTATTTATCGAGCTGGTTTTTAAACGCATCTGCGCTCACTCCTGATATGTTTCTTAGATGAGCTGGCAGCACATTAAATAGTCGCTGCATTATCGATGCTGGTGCGTAGTGGATTAATGTCCTGTGCGCCTTTCTCAGTTTACCTGGAATGCTTTTTGGCACTATTAATCTACCTCTGCTTGCTCTTTCTGATACTTTAAGCTCCATGATGTTTTCAGCAATTCCTTCTATTTGCTTCCATGCTTGTATTATCATGTAGCGTTCTCTTCTCCTTTCTAGACTGTATAGTTTTAAAAATTGCAGTCTTTCCCAGTAGAGAGAGAGAGAGAGAGAGAGAGAGAGAGAGAGAGAGAGAGAGAGAGAGAGAAATTTTATAGACCAAAGACCAACCGTGATTGTTCTACATATGGAGGTAAGATTGCCCTTACCTTCGGCCTCTGCTCTGAATCTAAACGAAGTAAAATGAGAAAATTGAATCACAATGAAACGCCATATTTGAATCAGGGTTTATCCCAGAAAGTTTCGTTCAAAAACATATTCGTTTGATCATGAAACTCCCGAAATGGTGTTTTCTTTTGTTAATATGATATTCATTTCCATTTGTTTCTTCTCATTACTTAATATTATATTCTTATCATTTATCTCTCTCTTACTACACTTGTGTGTTAAGTTATACTTATAATGGATTTCACACAGTAACATTCTAAGGATCTCAGAGAGAGAGAGAGAGAGAGAGAGAGAGAGAGAGATAATAAGAGAGGTAGTTAGAGGTAGTGAGAAAAAATAGTAAGCGAGAGGTGGTGAAAAAGATAGTAAGCGAGAGGTAGTGAGAAAAGTTTGTAAGAGAGAGGTGATGAGAAAGGTATTAAGCGAGAGGTAGTGAGAAAAGTTTGTAAGAGAGAGGTGATGAGAAAGGTATTAAGCGAGAGGTAGTGAGAAAAGTTTGTAAGAGAGAGGTGATGAGAAAGGTATTAAGCGAGAGGTAGTGAGAAAAGTTTGTAAGAGAGAGAGGTGATGAGAAAGGTATTAAGAGAGAGGTAGTGAGAAAAGTTTGTAAGAGAGAGGTAATGAGAAAGGTATTAAGCGAGAGGTAGTGAGAAAAGTTTGTAAGAGAGAGGTGATGAGAAAGGTATTAAGCGAGAGGTAGTGAGAAAAGTTTGTAAGAGAGAGGTGATGAGAAAGGTATTAAGAGAGAGGTAGTGAGAGATGACGTAGTGAGAGTAGAGGTAGTGAGAGTAGAGGTAGTGAGAGTAGAGGTAGTGAGAGATGAGGTAGTGAGAGATGAGGTAGTGAGAGTAGAGGTCGTGAGAGATGAGGTAGTGAGAGATGAGGTAGTGAGAGTAGAGGTAGTAAGTAAAGAGGTAGTGAAAGAGAGAGGTATTGACAGTGGAGGTAGTCAAATAGAGAGGTAGTGAGAGAAGAGTTAGTAATATATATATATATATATATATATATATATATATATATATATGTGTGTGTGTGTGTGTGTATGTTGTATATATACGTATATATACCGGCATAAATACACACATCTATGTGTATATATATTGTCATGATAAACTGTGCAAAAATAGAAAGTATCATCAGATTGCAATAAGTGAAAGGTGAGGGAGAGAGAGAGAGAGAGAGATGGTCCTTAAAACAACTCTATACAACTCTTATCATCAACTTCAAGGGACAAAGTATTTAATGATATTCCCCGAGCAAAGTACTTTGGGTTTTTATTTGATTCTACTCCTACTCCCGGCAAAGCCCATAGATAAGAGGGTAGATGCATGAAACTTTGGGATCTGTTAATATAAACTTCGAGACAAAAACAGTAACTGTAAAAGTGGCATTTCCTGGTTTCAATGGAGTCAAACGATAACATGCAGCAAGCATAGTTGAAGTGATTTGTAATCAGCTAGAAAAAAAAGGCAGTATTCCACTAATGTACTGTAGTATTGGTCACAATATTATGACAATGCTAGTCATGGCAGGGCACAAACCTGATGTGCAGCAGTGGATCATTATAAAGAAGAGTAAAATTGCATTCACTCAATCAAACAGCCATGTTTAGCGCATAAGGATGGTAAGGTTGCAGTGACCAAAGGAACTATCGAGTTTGAGGAGGACTCGAACCCCAGCCTGGCGTTCACCAGTCAGGAATGTTACCACATTGGTCACCACAACCCAAAGTATTGAGAATGGAGAGGTAGAATTCAATACCTGTGATGATGTTTTTGATAATTTTCCTTCAGCAAAGTCTCACACTAGAAATATAGCCTAATTGGCATCAATTTTTATTTTTTTAATATATTTATAATAAATGTTCTATTTTAAATGTTAAATCTAAGCAGTTTCAGCAGCTGAAAAAAAATATTTTTCCTTTTCTATTCAGTTTTAATAAAAGTGCTTTGATTGGTAAGAGTTATTGGAGAATATCCAGCTAAATCATTATTCTAACTAACAAATTTGCAACACTGTAAAACTTGGGTGCCTTTGAAAATTCTCTTCAAAAATTTTTTTTTTTATCAATGTTAATCTACATGATTTATTTTTTTCTTAATTTCAGGATTTTGTATCTTTTACAAATGATAAATCCTTATTGCATTTATTCACTTTTGTACAGAATGATTTTGGTAATATATTTGTATCTTTGTACCAACTGTGTTTCACACATTTGTACATAATTCCTTTTGTATATATTATGCTTGTATCTTCACTCTTCCCTCGCACTAAAACGAACATGAAAATTCCTGTCTGATTTTTCCTCTGTAATATTGTCTGTCTTGTTATGAACTTGTTATGTCCTGTTGCCTTGAGGTTTTGTATATAAGGAGAGTGTTCTACAATAATATAACTCAGTCGTTTCCAACCTGCCTTTGAGTTCACAGCCTTACTCGGCGCCGTCACATCTCCCTGTAATGGGTTAACTAACAAGTTTGCAGCAATATGAAGCTTGAGTGCATTTAAAGATTTCATCTGTAACTGTTTTTATCAATGCTAATTTCTACAGATTTTCAGTTCAGAACTTCAGGATTATGTAGGCCAATGGCTTTCGAGTGTTTTCCTTTTTCAAATACAGCCTAATTTTTTTTTTCTTTTTTGCACAATAGTGTTGGTAAAACATTTGTATCTCCCCCAAAGAATGCTGGTAACACTAAACTCCATTATTATATATCCTGCTAATATATAATTTTAACTTGTATTAGTCAACTCAATAGATCATCTGGCAGTAAATAATAATAGGTTGTTCTTCATATTGTCAAATTAATCATTATGACACAGGTCCAGAATCCTTTAAGTTTATCCCATCACAAAGGGCGCCATTTTCTCTGTTTGCCCTGGGCGCCAGTAACCCTAGTTTGCCTCTGATAGTGAGAGAAGAGGTAGTCGGAGAAGAGGTAGTGAAAGAGAAGAGGTGATGAGAGAGAGGTAGAGAGAGAGAGAGGAGGTAGTCGGAGAAGAGATAGTGGGAAAAGAGGTAGTGAAAGACAAGAGAGAGAGAGAGAGAGAAAGTAGAGAGAGAGAGAGAGGTAGTGAGTGAAGAGAGAGAGAGGTAGTGGGATCAGAGAGAGAGAGAGGTAGTGGGATCAGAGAGAGAGAGAGAGGTAGTGAGTGAAGAGAGAGAGAGGTAGTGAGTGGAGAGAGAGAGAAAGGTAGTGAGTGGAGAGAGAGGTAGTGAGTGGAGAGAGAGAGAGAGAGAGAGCGGTAGTGAGTGAAGAGGTAGTGAAAGAGAGAGAGAGAGAGAGAGAGAGAGAGAGAGAGAGAGAGAGAGAGAAAGGTAGTGAGAAGAGAGAGAGAGAGAGAGTTACAAGGATTTTCGCCCAGTCCTTCAATGCTCCCACAATTTCAAAACCAGATCTCCCACAGTTTTCCTCCAACACCTAATATCTCTCTCTCTCTCTCTCTCTCTCTCTCTCTCTCTCTCTCTCTCTCTCTCTCTCTCTCCTTTCACTTACTCGAGATTTAGCGTAAAAAAATTGGCTGGTTTTAATTTTAACATATCCTAAATATCATTTCGATCCCAGTTTTCAATGTTAATTAGTTAGTAGTAACCTTCAGTTATACCTTTATAACATTCATTTTCACTCCTCCCTTCTTTTCCCCTACTTTTCCCCCTCCCTTCTCCCTTTACTTCCTTTCTCTATTTTCGCGATTTAATGTAATATTTTGCTCTCAAAGTCACTGAGCAACATCTAAAAATAGATCACCTCACGATATTCATGAACATGTTCTTCTCAATTCCCCTCCCTCCTTCCCCTCCCTCCTCCCCTCCTCCCCTCCTCCCCTCCTCCCCCCCCCCCCCCATTCCCCTCCCCTCCTGCCATACAGCTTAACACTGTTTGCTCTCGTACTCGTGTCCGAGGAAGAATCCTTCAAGCATTTAGGAACTATGATCTCTCTAATACAGGGTCTTTAGAATTCGAGTTTAAAGATTGAAAAA
>NC_090739.1:139881776-139884276 GCF_036898095.1 Palaemon carinicauda
GGCTCTACCCAAGACTAGAGAACAATGGTTTGATTTTGGAGTGTCCTTCTCCTAGAAGAGGTGCTTACCATAGCTAGAGTCTCTTCTATCCTCACCAAGAGGAAAGTAGCAACTGAACAACTACAGTGCAATAGTTGACCCTTTGTAAGAAGAAAATTTATTTGGTAAAATCTGTGTTGATTTGCGTATGAGGCCAGAGGAGTATATATAAAGAATAGGCCTCACTATTAGGTGTATATGTAGGCAAAAGGAAAATGAACTGTAACTAGAGAGAAGGAGCCAATGTCATACTCTCTGGCCAGTAAAAGGACCCCCATAACTCTCTAGCGGAAGTATCTCAACTGGGTGGCTGGTGCACACAACAACTCGCTTGAATAACAACTTGAAAATAAATGAGAGAGATATCAGTTTCTTATAATCAAATTAGCAATGGTAGAATGTTCACATTAAATGAGAACCAAGAAGAGGCCTTTGGGGATCAATAACACATCTAAAGTGGCTTTATTAAGTGGATTTTGATATATAGACTCCCAAGCTGGAGCTATTTTTTAGGAATTGGTTATATTTCAACCGTAAAAGGAAGACAAATTTTACATAATTTCTTTTGGTAAATGTATAGCATTTAATCAATAATTTTGATGAAAATATCCACACACACACGCACACAAGCACACACAAGCGCGTGTGCGCACACACGCGTGCGCACACACAATAACACACACACATGCGCACACAATAACACACACACATGCGCACACAATAACACACACACATGCGCACACACAATAACACACACACACGCGCACACACAATAACACACACACACACACACACACACACACACACATATATATATATATATATGCATATATATATACATATATTCTCTATACATATATGTATATATACACACACATATATACAGATTTTATATATATATATATATATATATATATATATATATATATATATGTATAAATATATTTATTTATATACATATATATATATTTATATATATAATATATATATATATATATATATATATATATATATATATATACATATAATAGTTTGTTCCTAGGTTAATAACTAACTCGAATATAAACAAGCGATAAGACTGGGAATATTCTAGAATTCTTTAAGAACAAAATAGAAAATATCAGTAGGTCATTTGGAAATAATCAACATAAGATTAATGCCACACCAGATACACAGATAGAATTAACGAGATTCAATAATATAACACAAGATGATTATCAAGAGAACAAAGAAAACAAAATGTGAGATCGATCCAATGTTAATATCTGAAGTAACTGGAGAAAGAAACTTTTTCTAGTCTAGCTGATATAAATACGAGAATAGCAAATACAAGCATCGATGAGTGTAAGTTTCCCAATTCTGAGTAAATGGTTATAGTTATACCGGAAAAGATTCTTCGGCTATGGTAAGCATAGCTCTTCTAGGAGAAGGACACTCTAAAATCAGACCACTATGGTAAGCAGCTAATCTAGGAGAAGGACACTACAAAATCAAACCATTATTCTCTAGTCTTGGGTAGCGCCATAACCTCTGTACCATGGTCTTCCACTGTCTTGGGTTAGAGTTCTCTTGCTTAAGGGTACACTCGGGAACACTATTCCATCTTATTTCACCCCCTCTTGTTTTGTTAGTTTTGTAATTTATATTTATATTTTAATGTTGTTACTATTCTTGTAATGTTTCATTTTTCCTTGATCCTTTTTCTAACAGCTATTTTCCCTGTTGGAGCCTCTGGGCTTATAGCATCCTGCTTTTCCAGCTAGGGCTGTAGCTTAGCAAGTAGTGATAATTATCTGAAAAGTGCTCTGGATTATCAGGAATTAAGCTCGTTTAGACCTATTTCGAATCTATCCTTTGTTTCAATAGTGCTAGAATATGTAATTCTTGAACAAGTAATTAGTAGGTTAGAAGAAATAGAAGCTTTACCAGAAATCCAGTCTGTTTACAGAAAATCATACTCTACACAGACAGCCATCTGTTCTGTTGTCAGTGATATGCTGAAAGTTATTGACGGAAATAAACGTATTCAAATATTACTCGATCTTATTGCTGCTTTTGATACAGTTGTAAATGAACTACTACTAAATGGTCTATGGTCCATTGTTATTGAAGATCAAGCTTTCGAATACCTAAAAGATTACTTGATTGGCAGAAATTACTGTGTGTAAATTGGAAACCCTTATTCGTCATATGAATCTTTAAACAGAGAAGTAACTCAGGGGAGTGTTCTGGGCCCAATCTTATTCTGTATCTGCACTATTGGCCTGTCGAAAATACTGCAAAGGGATGGAGTGAAGTTCAAACTATTTGCAGATGATACACAATCTTACTTCTCCATAAATGATATACTGTACATGACACTACCGAAACTCTAAACGGAATCCATGATAGTGTTAGGGAATGGATGACAATCAAACAACTAAAATTAAAAAAAAAACTGAGTTCATGGTGGTGGGAAAGA
>NC_090739.1:139889276-139894276 GCF_036898095.1 Palaemon carinicauda
TTTAAGTATGCTGTCTCTTTTTTATTTCTATTAATTCTTATGCTGTCTGGAGACATTGAGCGAAATCCGGGACCAGTACGTCCTAGATTTCGTCAATGTCGTCTTCTGTATTGCAATATTCGTGGTCTTCATGCAAATATCCAAGACCTTACAGTTGCGTCCAGACAGTATGATATTCTTTTGTGCTCAGAAACTTTGGTTTCTAATATGAGGCATTCATCTGAGCTCCTTATAACTGGTTTTAAGAAGCCAATAATGTTGAAACGTGATGCCATCCCTAGGGCCAGGGGAATGGCGGTGTATATTAGGACCGAGTACCCTGCTTCTCATAAGTCCTGCTATCAATGTGGATGTCATGAGATTCAGGTAATAAGAGTTTGTGGCAGGCATAACAACTTTTATTTGTGTTCGATCTACCGGAATCCAGACATAGATGATTCTATTTTCGATTGTCTTCTTACCAATATGGCTAAGATACAAGAAGATGATAGAAAGGCTTCTTTTGTCTTTGTTGGTGATTTTAATGCTCACCATAGGGAGTGGTTAAGTTCTATCTCTCCTACCGATCACCATGGCTTAAGAGCTTTAGACTTTGCCTCTGAATCAGGCTGTGAGCAGATCATAAATGAAGCTACTCACAGGTCTGGTAATTGCTTGGACCTCGTATACACTGACTCCCCTGGTGTTATAACTAGTAAGGTTGGTTCTCCAGTCGGGACATCTGATCATGCCTTGATTTCATTATTAGTGAAGACTGAGCAGCCTGTCCCTGATATATCATATTCTTGTAAAATTTATATGAAATCCCAAGCAGACTGGAATGGGATTTTACATGATCTTTTGTGCTTGAATTGGTCACAATTATATAATAGTGTAGATCCTGTTGTCCCTTTGAATGAGAATCTAGTCAACATAATTGATAGGCGTATCCCTTCTCGTGTGCTAAGGTACCGAGTGAAGGACAAACCGTGGTTCAATGATGATTGTAGACGTGCTTATTTGGAGAAACAGGAGGCCTATCATCTTTGGAAGGGTAACAGATCAGATTTGACCTGGAACAACTATACTCAGCTTCGAGCATTTGCTCAGAGAGTTTATGCCTCAACTGAAAAGGAGTACAATTTAACCATAAAAGAAACACTTTCTGGTACAACTCAGGAACATAAATGGTGGTCTACCCTTAAATCTGCACTCTTTGGTGTAGATGCAACAGTTCCTCCTTTACTTAAACCAGATGGCTCAGTCACTCACTGTCCAAAGGAAAAGGCAACCCTTTTGGCTGATGTTTTTGACAGTAAACAGAGTAATGAAAAACTTGAACTTCCTCATTCCTGTTTCCCTGAGGCTAAACTAACTAGTTTAGCTTTTCGATCTCGTGAGATTAAAGCTCTGTTGATGGACCTTGATGCTTATGGAGGTGTAGACCCAAATGGTATTTTTCCTTTGTTTTTTATAAAGACAGCAGATTTTTTAGCTCCAAAGTTATCTGTTATTTTGCGCAAATTAGCAAGAAGAGGAGCTTTTAGCACTAGTTGGAGAATTGGTAATGTTACTCCTCTATGTAAATGTATTTGTGGTAGCTCAAGTCCCACTGATTACCGCCCAATTTCCATAACTCCCATATTATCTAAAGTTTTTGAACGTCTTCTGGCAAAACGTCTTAATAGGTTTGCCGAAGGTAATCATCTACTCCCTAGTTTGCAATTTGGTTTTCGTAAAGGCCTTGGAGCATGTGATGCCCTTCTTACAATCTCCAATGCTGTACAGAAATCCCTTGATTGTGGTCGGGAAGTTCGTATGATTGGCCTTGATTTTAGTGCTGCCTTTGACCGTGTTAATCATGAGGCCCTTGTTTTCAAACTGAAACAGTTGGGAGTGGGTGGGTCGTTTCTTAGCATTATTATTGATTTTTTAAGCAATAGATCTCAAAGAGTTGTTGTTGATGGGAACCATAGTGATTATAGGAATGTGATATCCGGTGTTCCACAGGGTAGTGTTCTTGGCCCATTACTTTTCATACTATATACACATGACATGTGGTTTGGCCTAGAAAACAAGCTTGTTGCATATGCAGATGATGCTACTCTCTTTGCATCAATTCCATCCCCTGAATGTAGATCTAGGGTTGGTGAATCCCTTAATAGAGATTTAGCTAGAATTAGTGCATGGTGCAAATTATGGGGTATGAAGTTGAATCCTAACAAAACTCAAAGTATGATTGTAAGTAGGTCAAGGACGGTGGCTCCTCAACATCCGGATCTCAGTATTGATAATTTTTTTTAAATATGTATGACTCTTTCAAAATTTTAGGTGTGATTCTCGACAGTAAATTTACTTTTGAGAAACATATAAGGTCTGTGTCTTCTTCAATTGCACAAAAAATAGGCTTATTGAGAAAGTCTTTCAAGATTTTCGGTGATCAATCTATTCTGAAGAAGTGTTTTAATTCTTTCATTCTACCTTGTTTTGAGTATTGTTCTCCTGTCTGGTCTTCAGCTGCTGATTCTCATCTTAATTTGTTGGACAGAAACTTACGGTCTATTAAATTTCTTATTCCTGATCTAGATATTAATCTCTGGCACCGTCGTTCAATTAGTTCATTATGCATGTTGCATAAGATTTTTCATAACTCTGGCCATCCTTTACATTCAGATCTCCCAGGACAATTCTATCCTGTTCGTAATACTAGGCAGGCAGTTAATTCTAATAGCCAGGCCTTCTCCATCACGAGGCTCAATACTACGCAGTACTCTAGAAGTTTTATTCCAGCTGTTACCAATTTGTGGAATGATCTTCCTAATCGGGTAGTTGAATCAGTAGAACTTCAAAAGTTCAAAGTTGGAGCAAATGCTTTTTTGTTGACCAGGCGGACATGAGTCTTTTATAGTTTATTTATGACATATTTGTTTTTGATGTTGTTAATAGTTTATATATGACATGTCTGTTTTGACGTTGTTACTTTTTTTAGAATGATTTATTGTTAATTTGTTCTCTTCATTTATTTATTTCCTTATTTCCTTTCCTCACTGGGCTATTTTTCCCTGTTGGAGCCCCTGGGCTTGTAGCATCTTGCTTTTCCAACTAGGGTTGTAGCTTGGATAGTAATAATAATAATAATAATATATATATAATATGTATATGTATATATATACATACATACATGTACAATATATATGTGTGTATATATTTATATACATATATATATGTATATATTTATATACATATATATATATATATATATATATATATATATACATACATACATACATGTATTACAGCCACGGAAAGTTAAGGGAACTGACTTGATTAGAGTTTGTACTTTCGACTTATTAGCGACATTGATGTCACTTATATGACGAAATTATATATGTATATATATATATATATATATATATATACATATATATATATAATACATACATACATATGTATATATAATACATACATACATATGTATATATAATACATACATATGTATATATAATACATATATATATATATATATATATATATATATATGTATATATATAATACATATATATAATACATATATATATAATATATACATACATATGTATATATAATACATATATATATATATAATACATATATATATAATACATATATATATAATACATACATACATATGTATATATAATACATATATATATATATATATATATAATACATATATATATATATACATACATATATATATATATATTATATATGTAATATATATATTATATAATATATATATATGTATATATATATATATATATATATATATATATATATATATATATATATATATATATTATATCAGTAACACTCGTGATTTTAATCAATGTAAATATCAACCACATTGGCATTGAATATCAAATTCTTCCTTTGGGAATGTATTCATCCACTGGAAATTCATCTATGATGAGTGCTTCTGGCTAGGCAAAGATTCGAACCTATGCCTCCTAGCTGAAACCATACCAGCAAGAACGCTACTAATCTTGCTATTAAGTGCTATTTTCATGATAAGATGTTTATTTTATTCTTAAATAGTAAAGACAGTGAGTATTACTTGTGTTTACCTCCATCTCATAAAGGTTAACTATCGCAAATTTACTGGCAGAAAGCCAAAAAGGTTCCATAAAAACACATGATCTACAAATCCCAGGTGCCAGCACATCAAGGGAGCACATAATCACATTACAGTCTTTGGCAGCTTCCCAAAATGCAGGCACTTACGTATCCTTGAGGCCCTCCTAAAGCAGGGGAAACTAACACTCAATACTATGAATGTTCAGTGGCTACTTTTCTCTTGGTAAGGGTAGAAGAGAGACTTTTACCTATGGTAAGCAGCTTTTCTAGGAGAAGGACACTCCAAAATCAAACCTTTATGATCTAGTTGGGTGGTGCCATAGCATCTGTATCATGGTTTTCCACTGTCTTGGGTTAGAGTTCACTTGCTTGAGGGTACACTCGGGTACACTATTCTATCTTATTTCTCTTCCTCTTGTTTTTTTTTCTTTTAAATTTTCATAGTTTATATAGGAAATATTTATTTTAATGTTATTACTGTTATTAAAATATTTTATTTTTCCTGGTTTCCTTTCCTCACTTAGCTATTTTCCCTGTTGGAGCCCCTGGGCTTATAGCATCCTGCTTTTCCAACTAGGGTTGTAGCTTAGCAAATAATAATAATAATAATAATAATAATAATAATAATAATAATAATAATAATAATAATAATAATAATAATAATAATAATAATAAATACACAGGAAATATTCATCCTGACCATCTGCTGTTAAGAGTCCACCCCTCAAACTACAGAATCCAAACAGATTATGACAAACTCGACCAAGGCAGTCATGAAGTTAGCAATAACCACACTAGCATTTGGCCTCTATCCAAGACTGAAACGGTTTTAGAGACTTATTCACTTAGCAAATACTGACGTCCAAGAAATTAGCTACGATACCAAAGATACAAACTGGAACTCG
>NC_090739.1:139899276-139905843 GCF_036898095.1 Palaemon carinicauda
GTACACTATTCTATCTTATATCTTATTTCTCTTCCTCTTGTTTTGTTAAAGTTTTTGTAGTTTATTAAGTGATAGTAGTTTTAATATTGTTGATCTTCTTAAAATATTTTATCTCTCCTTGTTCCCTTTCCTCACTAAGCTATTTTCCCTGTTGGAGCCCCGGGGCTTATAGCATCCTGCTTTTCCATCTAAGGTTGTAGCTTAGCAAGTAGTAATAATAATAATAATAATAATAATAATAATAATAATAATATAATAATTATAATAATAATAATAATAATAATAGTTGTTGTTCATCAGCCTGACTGAAGGATAATCTAACTTGATATTTTTTTCGATTTATCCAAGAAAATAATATTTGTTTTGGGTGTTCCACCCCTTTCATGACAAGACATTTTATATGTTGCATTTTTCCAGTCATTGAATCTATTTATAAACTGATTTTTTTCTTTTGAGAAACGTCAACATGCAACACAATATACATCTTTTATTGATTTTCAAAAACTAGCCAAATTGTCAATAAAATCTCCATTTACCATTTATCGTTTAAACAATGATTTTGAAATAGATTTATTTTCTTTCGTTTACATAACTGGCCTATATCTCCTCTCCTGGGCCGCCCTGTAGTTAGTTCGAAACCAAGGGGACCATAGGCTTAATACTTGAACTATCCAATCTCAGCCACCCTGTCCCTCTCATATCCAACCCTGTCACTTCAATTCATTATCATCATTATCATTAATTGCTAAGCTACAACCCTAGTTGGAAAAGCAGGATGCTATAAGCCCAGGGGCCCCAACAGGGAAAATAGCTAAGTGAGGAAAGGAAACAAGAGAAAATAAAATAATTCAAAAGCAGTAACATTAAAATAAATATTTCCTAAATAAACTATAAATACCTTAAAACAAGAGGAAGAGAAATTAGATAGAATAGTGTGCCCGAGTGTACCCTCAAGCAAGAGAACTCTAACCCAAGACAGTGGAAGACCATGGTGCAGAGGCTATGACACTACCCAAGACTAGAGAACAATGGTTTGATTTTGGGAGTGTCCTTCTCCTAGAAGAGCTGCATACCATAGCTAAAGAGTCTCTTCTACCCTTATCAAGAGGAGAGTAGCCACTGAATAATTACAGTGTAGTAATTATGCCATAATTATTCAAACAAGAGAGAAAACCTATATAGAAAACAATGGCGTAGGCCTAGTTTCACGTATCAAATCCATTAACTTTATCCTAATCGCCCAATCGACGCATTTGGTGTTCAATTGCCTGTAATTCCAACTTCAACTCTGCGTAAGTAGTTATCATTGTAAAGGTTTTACGATCACAGGAATGGAATAGGCATCTGTGGGAACTTTTCGGTTTGAGTGCCTATCGAATTTAAATGTTTTTTTTATTCCAAAGTATGTATTTTGATGTGGAAAACCCTAAAATGATAACCATTTTGTGGAGAAATTATTTATTAACACTTAAATTGGCTTATATCAATCAATATCTTACTGAAATGCTGCGATTTCTCTGTGCGCTTTCTTGATTTTCAGGGCACTACTGAACCTAAGAAAACCCACCTAACCTAGCATAGGGGCCCTGTATCCCTACCTAGGCCTACCAGGGGGGGGGGGCTCCGCCCCCCCTGCAACCCCCCCTTAAGGCCACAATGATTTTCGGGACACTACCGAACCTAATACAACCACCCAACCTAGGGCCCTGTACCCCTACCTAGGCCTAGCCCCTGCGACCCCCCCCCCCCTTACAGCCACTACCTATCACATCCATCAATAAATAATTTCTCCACAAAATGGTTATCATTTTTGGGTTTTCCACATCAAAATACATACATTGGAATAAAAAAAACATTAAAATTCGATAGGCACTCAAACCGAAAAGACCCCATCTGGGAATCAAGTCACTGAAATAAAGCGTAAATTCTTCAACTACATTTACGATTATGGACATTAAATCTAAGTAGAAATAACGAAGCCAACGTCAAATCAAATCGAACGATTGGACTCAGAGACGAGAACTCCTTCAACTGATCGTTCGTCTTTTGCTTCTCTGGTGTTAAATCTCTCTCTCTCTCTCTCTCTCCTCTCTCTCTCTCTCTCTCTCTCTCTCTCTCTCTCTCTCTCTCTCTCCTCTCCTAATTCTCGAAATAGGTCTGGTATGCTGTGGTCTCTCTCTCTCTCTCTCTCTCTCTCTCTCTAATTCTCGAAATAGTTCTGGTATGCTGTGCTCTCTCTCTCTCTCTCTCTCTCTCTCTCTCTCTCTCTCTCTCTCTCTCTCTCTCTCTCTAATTCTCGAAATAGTTCTGGTATGCTGTGGTCTCTCTCTCTCTCTCTCTCTCTCTCTCTCTCTCTCTCTCCTCTCTCTCTCTCTCTCTCTCTAATTCTCGAAATAGTTCTGGTATGCTGTGGTCTCTCTCTCTCTCTCTCTCTCTATCTCTCTCTCTCTCTCTCTCTCTCTCTCTCGACGTAGTGGTAATCTGAATGACCTTAGGTTTAAAGGTTACTCATGAATGGCAGAGGCAAAGAACAGAACAACGCCCCTAGAAAATGACTATATATAGACTTGATCAGTGCCCAAGCTAGGACCAGGGAGAAGCAGGCAATGGCTGTTGATGACTCCTCAGTAGGTAAGCCTTTAGGCTCCCTCAAACCCCCCGATCCTAAGCTCACAAGGATGGTGAGGTTGCAGACACTAAAAGAAACTATCGAGTTTGAGTGGATCTTGAATCCCCGTCCTTATTATTATTATTGTTAATATTATCATTACTTGCTAAGCTACAACCCTTGTTGGAAAAGCAGGATGCTATAAGCCCAAGGGCTCAAACAGGGAAAATAGCCCAGTGAGGAAAGGAAATAAATAAACTAAAAGAGAGGTAAATGACAATAGAAATGAAATTTTTTAAGAACAGTAACATTAAAATAAATCTTTCATATATAAACTATAAAAACTTAAAAAAGGAAGAGAAATGAGATAGAATAGTGTGCCCGAGTGTACCCTCAAGCAAGAGAACTCTAATCCAAGACAGTGTAAGACCATTTGTACAGAGGCTATGGCACTACCCAAAACTAGAGAACAATGGTTTGATTTTCCAGTGTCCTTCTCCTAGAAGAGCCGCTTGCTATGGCTAGGGAATCTCTTCTGCCACAGTGGGTCAATTAATGTTTACATCCTTTTAATTCTAGATGATTTTGTTTAAAAGTCCCATTTATTATTCTTTGATGTATTCACTAACTTCATGTATGATTTAGCATCCATTTATGTCACCTCCAAGTCATGTAACATTATGTTACTTATTTCTTCGTTTTTCGCAAGATTGCTAAGACCCCCCCCCCCTCCCTCTCTCTCTCTCTCTCTCTCTCTCTCTCTCTCTCTCTCTCTCTCTCTCTCTCTCTCTCTGAATTTAAACTTTTAGTTTTATATTGCAATCTCCATTTACACACACTCTCTCTCTCTCTCTCTCTCTCTCTCTCTCTCTCTCTCTCTCTCTCTCTCTCACTCTCTCATCTCCTCTCTCTCTCTCTCTCTCTCTCTCTCTGAATTTAAACTTTTAGTTTTATATTGCAATCTCCATTTACTCTCTCTCTCTCTCTCTCTCTCTCTCTCTCTCTCTCTCTCTCTGAATTTCAACTTTTAGTTTTATATTGCAATCTCCATTTACAGTTTTTTCAATGTGTTTCAACTCTAATGAGATGCACTGTGTATTTATCTATCTCATGTGCACAGGAGGAGGATAAACAACATGGGGGACAACACATTCCCTTGGGGTACTTCACTGTTCACTAGGAATTCATTTGATAGGACTCCACCAACATTAACTTTGCATTTGCTATGATCATGGACAGACTTCATCAAATTTACATATTTAAGAGGAATTCTATAATAACGCAGGACTCTCCACAAAATTGGCAGTGCACAATATCAAAGGCTTTTTCATAGTCTACACATACCATCAAAGGTGGATTTCTGTAGTCTACACATTGCTGTACAACATGTCTCAAAATGAAAATTGGGTCAGTGCAACTTCTACCTGTTCTAAATCCTGCTTTTTCATCTTTCAGATTTTTATCAATCTTTCTCTCTAGTCTCTTTAGAATAAGCATACTTAATATTTTCATGACAATTGATGTAAGTGTTATGCCTCTGTAAGTATTGCAATCAGTCAGGGTTTTTTTTTTTTTTTTTTTTTTTTTTTTTTTTTTTTTTTTGACCAGAACTTCTAGTTCCCTTCTATCAGGTTTTGCCTCTCCGTGCCACATATTACAAAATAGTCTTGTGAGTATTCTGGGAGTCACTTCATTTTAAGCCATTATGATCTCAGCAGTTATTCCTTCGTATCTTGGGACTTTCCATCTCTTGGGGTTTTTAATGATGCCTTTGACTTCAAACACACTGAATTCATTCATGGGAAAATCAAGGTCTTCCTCTGCCTATATATATAGGCCCTTTATATAATATATATATATATATATATATATATATATATATATATATATATATATATATATATATATATATATATATATATATATATATATATCTCTTTTAGTTTACTTATTGCCTCTCCTCATTGGGCTATTTTCCCTGTTGGAGCCCTCAGGCTTATATCATCCCCACTTTTCCAACTAAGATTGTAGCTTAGCAAATAATAATGATAATCATATATATATATATATATATATATTATATATATATATATATGTGTGTGTGTGTGTGTGTGTGTATGTATGTATGTATGTATGTATGTCACTAGGTACACATATGAGACGTGAATGAATGGAATTCCATCCCGCCAGGTGAGGCTACGACGATCGAACTCGAGGTATGAAGGCGGTGCCTTTGATCATATAATAATTCCGTTGTACCCTTGGGCGGGGCGGGGGGTGGGCGGGGGGTGGGTGGGTGGGGGGTGAAGGACATAGAGAGCGTTACTCAAAGCCGATCTAAGTCTCTGTCGTTACTCTTTTGACAATTATTATATCTTAATAACATCAATCTAGAATTATCATATAGATTATAAATGCAATAGTATCCCTTTTTATTTATATGACTTTCTAAAGTCTCATCTAAGTTGTTTGTATTATGTAAGTTGGATGTAATGGAGGTTTTGAAATGTCACCTCAACCAGACTTTATGAAATACCTGGGAAACCTTATGTACTCCAGAGAGAGTACATTACATGTAACTACATGTGATTTAGTCTCTCTCTCTCTCTCTCTCTCTCTCTCTCTCTCTCTCTCTCTCTCTCTCTCTCTCTCTCTATATATATATATATATATATATATATATATATATATATATATATATATATCTTTTTATACATACATACATATATAATATAATATATATATATATATATATATATAATATATATATATATATATATATATATATATATATATATATATATATATGTAAATATCACCCACGAATGGCATTTAATACCGAATTTTATCTTAGGAATATAATCCACTTGGAATTCATTTTATGGTAACAGCTTCTGGCCGGGTGGGGATTCGAACCACCACCTGTACGGCTGGAAACCATGCTGGCAGGGACCCTACCGACTAAGCTATTAAGAGAGACTAAAACTTATGACAAGTCCCCCTACATATTCCTATCGAATTCAGGAATATGTAGGGGGGCCTTGAATTTATAAATTAAAATAAAAACCTAATTTTTATAGACTATGGAACTCCCAGCTGCTGACATAATTTACCTCCGCCAACGATGATGGAAGGTTATGTTTTACCACCTCTGTGTGTGTGTGTATAATTTGTTTGTGTTTGTTTGTGAACAACCTTTTGGACACAATTTTAATGGTAGGGTAATGAAACTTGCAGGGATTAACTGTTATGTAAAAAGCTGGAAATGATTCAATTTTGGAAGGTTAAGGCCAAAGGTCAAGGTCATGGCCATGGTCACGTAATCAGACATAAGTTAGACATCGTTATCACACACTTCAAACTCGGTTCATATTTGAGTGTATGAAAATCCACGCAAAATTATATGTGTTAAGGTTAAACGTCAAGGTCAAAGTCTAGCAAAAGGTCGAGAAATAAGCTGCCGTGGCGGAGGTCTGCGCTCTACTGAGTACCCCTCTGATTGCGTTAGCTTTATTCTGATTTAAGAATATTGCAATGTTGTTTTTGACAACATTGAAGGGACACCGAAATCAAACAGTTCCGACCTAAGCACAACTTCAGCGGGAGACCTGCCTATGAAAGTAACAAGTTTACTAACAAGATATTTAAATGAGAGAGAGAGAGAGGAGAGGAGAGAGAGAGAGGAGAGAGAGAGAGAGAGAGAGAGAGAGAGAGAGAGAGAGAGAGAGAATTTTCAGTCCATCCGTGGAGACTCCATTTGCTTTTTGGGTGGAACGATTTAGTTTAAACGTTAAAGTGTGTTTTTATGATTTTGTCTAACTCATTCTTGAACTTGTTAACCGTGTTACTGTTTACTACATCCACTGGAAGTCTATTCCATGTATTTGCTATTTTGTATGTAAAGAAATAGCCACATTGAGCGGAGTTGTATCTTTTCAATTCCAGTTTGAATCCGTTAC
>NC_090739.1:139911343-139916343 GCF_036898095.1 Palaemon carinicauda
AGTGAGTAGAGGTAATGAGGTAAGGGTAGTGAGAGTAGAGGTTATGAGTAAAGAGGTAGTGAGAGTTGAGGTAGTGAGAGTAGAGGTTGTGAGTAAAGAGGTAGTGAGTAGAAGAGGTAGTGAAAAGAGAGAGGTATTGACAGTGGAGGTAGTAAATATAATATATAATATATATATATATATATATATATATATATATATATATGTGTGTATATTATATATATATATATATATATATATATATATATATATATATATATATATATATATATATATATACTGGCATAAATACACACATCTATGTGTATATATATTATCATGATAAACTGTGCAAAAAATAGAAAGTATCATCATATTGCAATAACTGAATTTGAGGAGAGAGAGAGAGAGAGAGAGAGAGAGAGAGAGAGAGAGAGAGATAGAGAGACTGGTCCTTAAAACAACTCTATGCAACTCTTATCATCAACTTCAAGTGACAAAGTATTTGATGGTATTCCCGGAGCAAAGTACTTTGGGTTTTCATTTGATTCTATTCCTACTCCCGACAATGCCACATAGATAAGACGGCAGATACCTGAAACTTTGGGATCTGTTAATATAAACTTTGAGACAAAAAACAGTAACTGTAAAAGAGGCATTTCCTGGTTTCAATGGAAGTCAAACAATAATATGCAGCAAGCATAGTTGAAAGTGATATGTATCAGCTAGAAAAAGGCAATATGCCATTAATGTACTGTAGTATCAGTTACAATATTATGACAATGCTAGTCATGGCAGGGCACAAACCTGATGTGCAGCGGTGGATCATTATAAAGATGAGTAAAATTGCATTCACTCATTCAAACAGCCATGTTTAGCGCATAAGGATGGTAAGGGGTTGCAGTGACCAAAGGAACTATCGAGTTTGAGGAGGACTCGAACCCCAGCCTGGCGTTCACCAGTCAATAATGTTACCACATTGGTCACCACAACCCAAAGTATTGAGAATGGAGAGGTAGTAATTCAATACCTTTGATGATGTTTTTGATCAATTTCCTTCAGCAAAGTCTCACACTCCAAATATAGCCTAATTGGCATCAATTTTTATTTTTTTCAATATTTTTATAATAAATGTTCTATTTTATATGTTAAATCTAAGCAGTTTCAGCAGCTGACAAATAATTTTTCATTTTCTATTCAGTTTTAATGAAAGTGTTTTGATTGGTAACGGTTATTGGAGAGTAACCAGCTAAATCATTATTCTAACTAACAAAATTTGCAACACTGTAAAACTTGGGTGCCTTTGAAAATTCTCTCCAAAACTGTTTTTTTTATCAATGTTAATCTACATGATTTATTTTTTTCTTAATTTCAGGATTTTGTATCTTTTACAAATGATAAATCCTTATTGCATTTATTCACTTTTGTGCAGAATGATTATGGTAATATAATTGTATCTCTGTACCAATCGTGTTTTCACACAATTGTACATAATTCCTTTTGTATATATTATGCTTGTATCTTCGCTCTTCCCTCGCACTAAAACGAACATGAAAATTCATGTCTGGTTTTTCCTCTGTAAAATTGTCTGTCTTGAGAGTTAGGGGGTCCTTTGACTAGCCAGACAGTACCATATTGGATCCTTCTCTCTGGTCACGGTTTCTTTCCCTTTGCCTACACAGACACCGAATAGTCTGACCTATTCTTTACAGATTCTCCTCTGTCCTCATACACCTGACAACACTGAGATTACTAAACAATTCTTCTTCATCCAAGGGGTTAACTACGGCAATGTAATTGTTCAGTGGCTACTTTCCTCTTGGTAAGGGTAGAAGAGACTCTTTAGCTATGGTAAGCAGCTCTTCTAGGAGAAGGACACTCCAAAAATCAAACCATTGTTCTCTAGTCTTGGGTAGTGCTATAGCCTCTGTACCATGGCCTTCAACTGTCTTGGGTTAGAGTTCTCTTGCTTGAGGGTACGCTCAGGCACACTGTTCTATCTAGTTTTCTCTTTCTCTTGTTTTGTTAAAGTTTGTATTGTTTAAATAGGAAATATTTATTTTAATGCTGTTGCTATTCTTAAAATATTTTATTTTTCCTTGTTTCCCTTTCCTCACTGAGCTATTTTCCCTGTTGGGGCCCCTGGGCTTATAGCATCCTGCTTTTCCAACTAGGGTTGTAGCTTAGCATTTAATAATAATAATAATAATAATAATTGTGAACTTGTTATGTCTGTTGCCTTGAGGTTTTGTATATAAGGAGAATGTTCTACAGTAATATAACTCAGTCGTTTCCAACCTGCCTTTGAGTTCACAGCCTTACTCGGCGCTGTCACATCTCCCTGTAATGGGTTATCTAACAAGTTATGCAGCAATATGAAGCTTGAGTGCATTTAAAGATTTCATCTCTAACTGTTTAATCTATTCTAATTTCCACAGTTTTTCAGTTCAGAACTTCAGGATTATGTAGGCCAATTGCTTTCGAGTGTTTTCCTTTTTCAAATACAGCCTCATTTTTTTTTCTTTTTGCACAATAGTGTTGGTAAAACATTTGTATCTCCCCCAAATAATGCTGGTAACACTAAACTCCATGATTATACTTCCTGCTGATATATAATTTTAACTTGTATTAGTCAACTCAATATATCTTCTGGCAGGAAATAATAATAGGTTGTTCTTTATATTGTCAAATCAATCATTTTGGCACAGGTCCAGAATCCTTAAAGTTTATCCCATCACAAAGGGTGCCATTTTCTGGGTTTGCCCTGGGCGCCAGTAACCCTAGTTTGCCTCTGGTAGTGAGAGAAGAGGTAGTGGGAGAAGAGGTAGTGAAAGAGAAGAGGTAATGAGAGAGAGGTAGAGAGAGAGAGAGAGAGGAGGTAGTCAGAGGAGGAGGTAGTCAGAGAAGAGGGTAGTGGGAAAAGAGGGTAGTGGGAAAAGAGGTGATGAGAGAGAGAGAGAGAGAGAGAGAGAGAGAGAGAGAGAGAGAGAGAGAGAGAGAGAGAGAAGAGGTAGTGGGATCAGAGAGAGAGAGAGAGAGAGAGAGAGAGAGGTAGTGAGTGAAGAGAGAGAGAGAGAGGGAGGTAGTGAGTGAAAGAGAGAGAGAGAGAGAGAGAGAGAGAGGGGGAGAGTTACAAGGATTTTCGCCCAGTCCTTCAATGCTCCCACAATTTCAAAACTAGATCCTCCACAGTTTTCCTCCAACACCTTATCTTCAACTCTCTCTCTCTCTCTCTCTCTCTCTCTCTCTCTCTCTCTCTCTCTCTCTCTCTCTCTCTCTCTCTCTCTCTCTCTCTCTCTCTCTCTCCTTTCACTTACTCGAGATTTAGCGTAAAAAAAAAATTTGCTGGTTTTAATTTTAACATATCCTAAATATCATTTCGATCCCAGTTTTCGATGTTAATTAGTTAGTAGTAACCTTCTGTTATACCTTTATAACATTCATTTTCACTCCTCCCTTCTTTTCCCCTACTTTTCCCCCTCCCTTCTTTTCCCCTACTTTTCCCCCTCCCTTCTTTTCCCCTACTTTTCCCCCTCCCTTCTTTTCCCCTACTTTTCCCCCTCCCTTCTTTTCCCCTACTTTTCCCCCTCCCTTCTTTTCCCCTACTTTTCCCCCTCCCTTCTTTTCCCCTACTTTTTCCCCCTCCCTTCTTTTCCCCTACTTTTCCCCCTCCCTTCTTTTCCCCTACTTTTCCCCCTCCCTTCCCCCTTTACTTCCTTTCTCTATTTTCGCGATTTAATGTAATATTTTGCTCTCAAAGTCACTGAGCAACATCTAAAAATAGATTGCCTCACGATATTCATACAGCTTAACACTAAGTTTGCTCTCGTACTCGTGTCCGAGGTAGACTCCTTCAAGCATTTAGGAACTATGATCTCTAATACAGGGTCTTTAGAATTCGAGTTTAAAGATTGAAAAAAAAAAGCAAATCAGACAATGGCTACGTTAAGTAAAAATCAAAACGCCTATAATTACACATAAAAGTGTTCTTTGTAGATTTGAGAACGAAGTTGAATGGCAGGTCAGGATTGGAAATGAAACTATAAGAGAGATTACTCGAGTGCCATAAGTAGATGAGTTCATGATGAGGGGTAGATGGAGATGGTTTGGGCATGCTCTTCACACTCCCCAAGAGAGATTAGTTCACCAAACTTTTAACTGGACTCTACAAGGCACTAGAAAGAGTTGGGAGACCCAGGCCTACATGGCTGAGACTATGAATGAAGTAGTATTGATTTAAAAGCTGAAGATTGAGACAACTGGCGAAATCTAGTCTAGGCCCTTTGCGTCAGAGAGAGAGAGAGAGAGAGAGAGAGAGGAGAGAGAGAGAGTGTCTTCATGTTCCTGAATTGCTAAAATAACCATCTAAGATACAAAATTGCACATATTGAACTAGAAAAACTCTCAAGAGTGCAGACCTCCGCCACGGCAGCTTATTTCAGTCGACATTTTGCTTGCCCTTGACCTTTGACCTAGGACTTTCAAAACTGAATCACTTCAACGCATCAATATAACAATTAATCCCTGAAAGTTTCACTGTCCTGTGAGTAAAATTGTGGCCAGGAAATTGTTCACAAACAAACAGACAAACACACGAATAGGGGGGAAAACATACCCTCCTTCCAACTTCGTTGGTGGAGGTAAAAAGTGAATGGAAATTTCGAAAAGAATTTCTCGATATATTACGTTATAATTGCTTTATAGTGGATTTCAATTATTCAACTAAAACGAGATTAAAAACATCATAAAAACATTACCTAAACTACATACATATACATACATACATACATACATACACATACATACATGCACTGTATATATACCTCGAAAGCAAGAGAATTAATTCAGAAATGCAATAGATATGTGCATAACAATCAGATTAGGCCTAACCAAACACATAGTTACTCTGTTGAAGTAATGGTCTACTGAAATTGAAAATCTAATATCAACCTGTAAAGTAACAAATAAATGTTTTTATTAAAACATAATATTCTTTGGATAACCTATGAACCAGAAATTTG
>NC_090739.1:139921343-139923843 GCF_036898095.1 Palaemon carinicauda
AAGGGTAGAAGAGACTCTTTAGCTATGGTAAGCAGCTCTTCTAGGAGAAGGACACTCCAAAATCAAACCACTGTTCTCTAGTCTTGGGTAGTGCCATAGCCTCTGTACCATGGCCTTTCACTGTCTTGGGTTAGAGTTCTCTTGCTTGAGGGTACACTCGAGCACACTCTCCTATCTTATTTCTCTTCCTCTTGTTTTGTTAAAGTTTTTATAGTTTATATAGGAGATATTTATTGTTGTTACTCTTCTTAGAATATTTTATTTTCCTTTTTTCCTTTCCGCACTGAGCTATTTTCCCTGTTGGAGCCCCTGGGCTTATAGCATACTGCTTTTCCAACTAGGGTTGTAGCTTAGTAAGTAATAATAATAATAATAATAATAATAATGAGTAGTTGAATGGGTAAAACTTCAAAAGTTCAAACTTACAGCCAATGTTATGTTGAACAGACGGACATGTCTTTTTATAGTTTATATATGAAATATCTGTTTTAATGTTACTGTTTTTTAAATATTTTATTTTGACTGTTCAATATTTCTCATAGTTTATTTTTTTATTTCCTTTCCTCACTGGGCTATTTTTTCCTGTTGGAGCCCTTGGGATTATAGCATCTTGCTTTTCCAACTAGGGTTGTAGCCAGTAATAATAATAATAATAATAATAATAATAATAATAATAATAATAATCTAGATGTAATCCTTTCCCATAACAGCAAGTTTAAGCTGCTCACCCCTAACCCTACAGACTACACGAAGAGGAATGATGATAAAAGCATCGAAGCTGGGAACACTGCAAGCAACACGATCCATCTGCTTCCCATCACCACCAACCAAGGTCTTGGTTACCTCTTTGGTAACGTTAAGACTCGTAAAAATGGAAACCCAGTTTGTACCTCCTTTCTCTCCAACTGGACGACGGGAACCAATGGGTTCTTTTGGGGTGGATACCTTCCTCCCTTCCGTCTCCTTCTTCCTTTTCATTTGACCATAGAGGCTGAGGTGCCTCTTAAAACAAGGAAAAAAAAAGAAAGCTGATTTGATAATAAACAAAAGTGGGTGATTATCCTTATCCCACATCCCAAACCACCAACAATTAAAGGTCGTAGATTATCCCATATCCTAAATCACCTACTACAAACCTAAACATTATCTAAACAAACACCTACGGGCTGCAAGTGTGCAAGAGCCCGTGAAAGAGCCCGTGCAAGGGCGTAAGGGCCAGGAATTCTGCAACAGCAAATCAGCCAGTGCCCTGCCCTTACCTGTCAGCTCACCAGAAGAATCAACATGTTCCTTACCCCTTACATACTGAATAATCATAGTATGCTGTCATTTGCTGATTTCCTTACCAGCATACGAGGCTCTTAGAAATACGGGGACATTACATCCATGGACGCTGAGTACTTATCCACTAACGTCCTTGTCAACGTGACTAAGGAAGATGAAAAAAAAGGAGTTTTGTTTTGAGGAGGAAATATCCTTTGATGTAGAGGTACAAGGCTATATTATACGATATATATATATATATATATATATATATATATATATATATATATATATATATATATATATATATATATATATATAGACACACAAACCCCTTACCCTGCATCTCTCAATTCAAAACACAAAATATAAGAATACAGATTACGGTAAAATGCAATAAATATCACTAGCGACCAGTATAAGTTACTACAAAGACCCTAATATCTAATAATCCTTAACTGTTATAGTAACCGAACTATTATTATTATTATTATTATTATTATTATTATTATTATTAGCCAAGCTACAACACTAGTTGGAAAAGCAGGAGGCTATAAGCCGAGAGGCTCCAACAGGGAAAATAGCCCAGTGAGGAAAGGAAAAAAGGAAAATAGATTATTTTAGGAAGAGAAATAACATTAAAATAAATATCTCCTATATAAACTATAAAAACTTTAACAAACCAAGAGGAAGAAATATGAGATAGAATAGTGTGCTCGAGTGTACCCTCAAGCAAGAAAACTCTAATATACAAATATAAAATATGAGCCCGGAAAATATAAGTATAAAAAAATATCAATGCATAATAAAGGTTAACAAAATATACACCTTTACAGTATAGGATAACTCTATATAAGATATCAAGAAAAGATATAACTAAAGTAAGAACCATGAAAATACAATAAAAAAAAAAAATCAAGCAAGAAAATATATTCATACATTGCTTACCAAGACGGAAAATATATGAATACATAATTCATTAACCAGCAAAGAATTTTTATCGCACACTTCCATCACAACGATTATCATAACATTTTGACATTAATTATCACAAACGGAACTAAAAATGATGAGGAAATTAATTATCTATCTTGCAATGGCGAAGCGGGCAGTATATTACTGGTTAATAGGAGAATGGATATTAACGAAATTTTCTCAACTAATAATATCCATGCAAATGAACTATTATCAAATTAACTTTTGTTTTCATTTCCAAATAACAGCGTACTCTTGATGT
>NC_090739.1:139928843-139933843 GCF_036898095.1 Palaemon carinicauda
CAAAAGAGGACACAATGGCAAAGACAATTAGAAACAAATATGGTAAAGTTACTAGAAGAATAAATAGGCTTACGCTATATACAGTGTATATATATATATATATATATATATATATATATATATATATATATATATATATATATATATATATATATATATATATAAAACACAGCAGAAAACCTTTTTACCGATATCCAAAGACCATTAACAAAGTAAAGCGAAGCAGCTATAAATTTAGAAACTGGTACAAGAAATATCTAAAAAGTCCAAACTTAATTCTCAAAAATCATAGATGACTAAAAAGAATATCCATCCTAGCAAATTATAATGGGGAATTAAAAATAATAATAATAATGAGATATTTAAAAAGTCCAAACATACATACATACATACATATACCAAGGCATTTCCCCCAATTTTGGGGGTTAGCCGACATCAACAAATGAAACAAAACAAAAAAGGAGACCTCTACTCTCTACGTTCCTCCCAGCCTAACAAGGGACTCAACCGAGTTCAGCTGGTACTGCTAGGGTGCCACAGCCCACCCTCCGCCGTTATCCACCACAGATGAAGCTTCATAATGCTGAATCCCCTACTGCTGCTACCTCTGCGGTCATCTAAGGCATCGGAGGAAGCAGCAGGGCCTACCGGAACTGCGTCACAATCGCTCGCCATTCATGCCTATTTCTAGTACGCTCTCTTGCCTCTCTCACATCTATCCTCCTATCACCCAGAGCTTTCTTCACTCCATCCATAATTCTCAAAAATCATAGATGACTAGAAAATAAATCAATGGTTTCAAAGCACAATGGGGAATTCAAAAAGAAAAATAATAATAAATAAACATCCAAAAAGCTAAGAGATCTGCTAACAGCTAGGTGCACTTCGAGGAAAATGAGCAAGGCCATTTCTAGGATGAAATTGGGAAATGCTAAATGTATCCAAGGAGGTTTTTCTGAGCGTTTCGCCGTAGGTCATTTCAAAATTATTATTAATATCTCCCATCTCACCATGAAATGTTTTCAAGACAAGCTATAGAAAAGAGCGACGGCTGTAGTAATTTCAGCTTTCAGAAACATTCTGGAGATGATTACACGGGGAAATCTATTCCAATTTGAGATTGAAAAACCTCCCCGGCATACGATACCCTTATCGCTTATAGATAGCGCAATGAGCGCTATAAAAACATCACTAAAATGTTCACTTAATGCAACAATGCAACATCAAAATAAACAACACTGTAACCACATATCATAAAAAGGGCAAATAATAACAAAAACTAAAGGCTTCCTGAGACATTTGACACGGCTTTAGACTCTATTCCTGCTCAAGAATTGATCCCATAGAATATCCTACTCAAAAAGGACCTCCAAACTCCTAAACTTCCTTCGGCGCCCAGAAAACACCCACTAAAAATACAGTATGGATGACGACAAAGCGGCTCCATTGACATGAAGGACCTTTCACCAAACAGCTGCAATTTTCCATCTAAAATATTAATGCATAAGCACACCGCCCCTCATAGTTCGCCCTACCTAACACCGCTCATATGACTCTAAGGCTTTCGCACGCCAGATATCAGAATGAGCACCCGCTGGACAAATAAATAAGATCAAAGCAAAGTTTATATATGACATATTTGTTTTAGACGATGTTACTATTTTTAGAATGATTTATTGTTAATTTGTTCTCTTCATTTATTTATTTCCTTAATTCCTTTCCTCACTGGGCTATTTTTCCCAGTTGGAGCCCTGGGCTTATAGCATTTTGCTTTTCCAACTAGGGTTGTAGCTTGGATAGTAATAATAATAATAATTAATACGAGGCACAGATGGAAAGTAAAGCAACGGTTTCAGTGATTTCTATATTTCATAATTCCTATAAACAAACATAATTGAATTTACAATTCGCAAAGTTTAAGTCGTTTGAAATCATGATGGGAACGAAACGACTAATTTAGATATTCTGTGAAAAATTACTATTCTCAAATTTTATCGCATAACCGAAATCTAAACACAGAACAAATGATAATAAACGAAATTTAGCTGATCATCGTAGCAATGAAAACGTTAAAGCAGTGATTCTTAAACTGGGGGGCGTGCCCCCCTAGGGGGGCGCCAGGAGCATTCAAGGGGGGGCGCAAGTAGTTAAAATAGTAACAATGAAAATAGAAATGTAGTAACTATGATGGCTTTTGTTTTACAATACTACATAAATATGGATAAATCAATGACTAAGGAGGATGTGTAATATTTTTTCATGTGGTCATTATCCATGAATGATTGTATTAAGAGTAAAAATTATGTTTATTTTTGCAGTAATTAGTATTTTCTATCAATGTAATAACTGTAATCTGTATAATGCTAACACAGTTTGTAAAAAGATTATGATAAAATTTTGTTTATCATATATTCATTTTACCCATTTTCTATAAACAATGTTTATTTTATTGAAATAATACTTTCTACTATGGCAGAAATTTCAAGGGTGGGGAGGGGGGGGCATGGGATCCATGCTTATTGCAAAAGGGGGGCGTAATGCAAAAAAGTTTAAGAACCACTGTGTTAAAGAAAGCCTGCAGATATTGGGAGAAAGAAAAAAATCTTACTATGTACAAAAATGTTTCCGCTATCAATACAACCATATTACAAAAACAGTCTGTAATAACGAAATGCGTACAAAATTCATTGTTACAATAAGTATCTTAGCGCAGATAATAACACACTTTCTGGAACAAAGCACACATCACCAATAAAGACACGCATAAAGATTCTTATGTTTTTCGTTAGAAAAGGATCAGCAGTTATAAATTTATTTATATATATATATATATATATATATATATATATATGTGTGTGTATATATATATATATATATATATATATATATATATATATATATATATACATATATAATACGCATTTATTACTCTAACTGCATTTCAATCTATATATATATATATATATATATATATATATATATATATATATATGTGTGTGTGTATATATATATATATATATATATATATATATATATATATATATATATAATATATATATATATATATATATATATATATATATATATATATATATATATACGTTATTGCACAACAATGATATTTAATCTTAAGCGTAAGGTGACATTTTATTTTCCTATCTTACAACGAATCCGTTTAAGACGAATAAAAATTTCTTATCATACGTTAAGTCGTCTACGAAGTTCTACGAGGACAGAGAGAGAGAGAGAGAGAGAGAGAGAGAGAGAGAGATTTGAGACGTAAAATAATAATCCATCCTTAGATATCTCTATCGTTATTGTGGCTATTAATATTTAATGGATTATGTGTACCATTACGTAGGAAAATACTACAGTTCCCTTCCCCTTTGCCCACCAAACCTTCTCGAACAACCAACGTAATAATGAAACTTGAATTCGCCACTATCTAGGGAAACAATCTATAATTCTGTAGCGATTAGTAACAAATTATATGAACCATCTATCCATTCCCGATCCATATGTAACTTCTTTACTCTTTCACTGTATACTAATTTACTTTTTTTTCCTGCACTTGAAATGGACAGTATTTTAATTGTCCTTTGCACGATTTTTGTCATAGTTCTTGTTGTATAGGCTGCTGTTTGCTGGGTGCTAAACGCTGCTATGCAAAGTAATGGCATTACGATAATAAACGATTTTTTTACGTGTGAATTGTTCTAAATCCTTCTCGACTTGTTTGATCCTTTCCATAGGTGAAGGATGTATCAATGTAATTTTTGTTTTCTGGACCTGAAGGCGTGCGAAATTGTTTAAACTTCTTGTTGCAGGTGTAAAAGGGGGAGTGTCATGTGACATTACATAGGTGGGCGAGGTTAGAACTTCAGTGCATGTGTGGGCGTGTTAGCATACAGTTGTGTTGTTGTTGGGGCGGAGTGAGTGTGTTTGTGTGTTTGCGAGTGGAGGAGTGTGGCCCTGGGTCCCGGGTGTGAGAGGTCAGTCAGTGGTTGTTCAGCGGTGGTCATCGGCTCCTTCACTGCAGTCTCTCCTCCTCAGTGGCCACACAGCTGATCCAGGATGCTTGGCCCACCACCCACCGACTCGTGATTACCCTTGTTACAAAAATTGCTTGGTATTGCACACTTCGCTTTGTTACGCCTGCCCTGGTTGACTCGATAGGCCTTCCCCCCCTTCCTCCCTATGGCCTACGGCTTGTGCTGGATGATAATACAGCAACTGCTTATCTAAACGAAAATATCCATAAAATTCCTTCACACAAAAAAAAGTCTCCAATCTATATTTGGGATCGTCAAAAGCTCGACTTCTTTCACATGTGAAGCAGGAATGCAGGAGGCGGTGCTTGATTGGCTCAGGGGGAGGGACGTATAACTATTTTATCGGGTTGTGAGAAAATCATGATATTTGAGATCGGGATAGAGAGGGAGGATCGTGGTGCTACAAAGCACGGAATGGGAAGATTCCGCGAAAACAGTGATAATAGATGGAAAAAGATGGGACGATAAGAGAGAGAGAGAAGGAACTTGAAATAGAATAATCTTCCTGAGTCATTGAACAGATCCTTGATAAGTAGCCAAGAATGATCTACGTCTGAAATGGACAAGAGGTTTTTGTTCTCAGATGAATTTTTTTTTCTTTCATTCCTTTCTGTGTAAGAGGAAGATCGCCTCTTCATTCCTTCGTTGTCTGTTTACTGAAGGAAATGGTCGAAGAGGATCTCATTCCAGTTCAAACGGAAGCCGCCACCTTCCTCTTTTTAAACTCCTCCTTTCTCCTCCTCTTCCTCCTCCCCCACACCATCTACTCTATTGTTGTTGAATTGTAAATTTCCGTGAATAAGATCCTGCCATAGATTGCATTTTCCTTGCGTTCATCACCTGCATTCGGAGGAAGAACGGCACAAAACTTTCCACGTTTCTGGTTTTATATCAGCACAGAATGATATATTTCTATCTAGTTGGGTAGAGTCTTGTTTGTGCGTTTTC
>NC_090739.1:139961343-139966343 GCF_036898095.1 Palaemon carinicauda
CTCTCCTCCTCTCTCTCTCTCTTTCTCTCTCTCTCTGAATTTAAACTTTTAGTTTTATATTGCAATCTTCATTTACAGTTTTTTCACTCTCTCTCTCTCTCTCTCTGAATTTAAACTTTTAGTTTTGTATTGCAATCTCCATTTACAGTTTTTTCACTCTCTCTCTCTCTCTCCTCTCTCTCTCTCTCTCTCTCTCTCTCCTCTCTCTCCTCCTCTCTCTCCTCTCTCTCTCTCCTCTCTCTCTCTCTCCTCTAATTTAAACTTTTAGTTTTATATTGCAATCTCCATTTACAGTTTTTTCAATGTGTTTCAACTCTAATGAGATGCACTGTGTATTTATCTATCTCGTGGGCACAGGAGGAGGATAAACAACATGGGTGACAACACATTCCCTTGGAGTACTTCACTGTTCACTAGAAATTCATTTGATAGGACTCCACCAACATTGACTTTGCATTTCCTATGGTCATGGACAGACTTCATCAAATTTACATATTTAAGAGTTATTCTATAATGTAGGACTCTCCACAAAATTGGCAGAGCATAATATCAAAGGCTTTTTCATAGTCTACAAATACCATCAAAGGTGGATTTCTGTAGTCTACACATTGCTGTACAACATGTCTCAAAATGAAAATTTGGTCAGTGCAACTTCTACCTGTTCTAAATCCTGGTTTTTCATCTTTCAGATTTTTATCAATCTTTCTCTCTAGTCTCTTTAGAATAAGCATACTTTATATTTTCATGACAATTGACGTAAGTGTTATGCCTCTGTTAATTATTGCAATAAGTCAAGGTCTCTCTCTCTCTCTCTTTTTTTTTTTTTTTTTTTTTTTTCTTTTTTTTTTTTTTTTTTTTTTTTTTTTTTTTGACCAGAACTCTAGTTCCCTTCTATCAGGTTTTGCCTCTCCGTGCCACATATTACAAATTAGTCTTGTGAGTATTCTGGGAGTCACTTCATTTTCAGCCATTATTCCTTCGTATCTCGGGGCTTTCAATCTCTTGGGTTTTTTGATAATGCCTTTGACTTCAAACACACTGAATTCATTCATTGGGAAAATCAAGGTCTTCCTCTGCCTATATGTATGCCCTTTACATTATATATATATATATATATATATATATATATATATAATATATATACATATATATATATATATATATATATATATATATATAATATATATATATATATAAATTATATATATATATATATATATATATATATATATATATATATAAATTCATATATATATATATATATAAATTTATATAATAAATATATATACATATATATATATATATTATATATATATAAATTATATATATATATATAAATCTATATATATATATGTATATATATTTCTCTTTTAGTTTCCTTATTTCCTTTCCTCATTGGGCTATTTTCCCTGTTGAAGCCCTCAGGCTTATAGCATCCCGCTTTTCCAACTAAGATTGTAGCTTACCAAATAATGATAATAATCATATATATATATATATATATATATATATATATATATATATATGTGTGTGTGTGTGTGTGTGTGTGTATGTGTGTGTATGTGTGTATGTATGTATGTATGTCACTAGGTACACATATGAGACGTGAGTGAATGGAATTCCATCCCGCCAGGTGAGGCTACGACGATCGAACTCGAGGTATGAAGGAGGCCCCTTTGATCATATAATAATTCCGTTGTACCCTTGGGCGGGGCGGGGGTGGGCGGGGGGGGTGGGGGTTGAAAGGACATAGAGAGCGTTACGAAAAGCCGATCTATGTCTCTGTCGTTACTCTTTTCACAATTACTATGTCTTAATAACATCAATCTAGAATGATCATATAGATTAGAAATGCAATAGTATCCCTTTTTATTCATGTGACTTTCAAAAATCTCATCTAAGTTGTTTGTATTATGTAAGTTGGATGTAATGTTGGTTTTGAAATTTCACCTCAACCAGACTATATGAACTATCTGGGAAACCTAATGTAACTCCCAAAGAGAGTACCTACCTGTAACTACATGTGATTTAGTCTCTCTCTCTCTCTCTCTCTCTCTCTCTCTCTACATAATATATATATATATATATATATATATTATATATATATATCTTTTTATACATACATACATATATAATATATATATATATATATTATATATATATATATATATATATAATATATATTTATATATATATATATATATATATATATATGTAAATATCACCCACGAATGGCATTTAATACCGAATTCTATCTTAGGAATATATATCCACTTGGAATTCATTTTATGGTAACAGCTTCTGGCCGGGTGGGGATTCGAACCACCACCTGTACGGCTGGAAACCATGCTGGCAGGGACCCTACCGACTAAGCTATGAAGAGAGACTAAAAGTTTATGACAAGTCCCCCTACATATTCCTATCGAATTCAGGAATATGTGGGGGCCTTGAATTTATAAATTAAAATAAAAACCTAATTTTATAGACTATGGAACTCCCAGCTGCTGACATAATTTACTTCCGCCAACGATGATGGAAGGTTATGTTTTACCTACCTCTGTGTGTGTGTATAATTTGTTTGTGTTTGTTTGTGAACAACCTTTTGGACACAATTTTAATGGTAGGGTAATGAAACCTGCAGGGATTAACTGTTATGTAAAAACTGGAAATGATTAAATTTTGGAAGGTCAAGGCCAAAGGTCAAAGTCATGGCCACGGTCACGTAATCAGCCATAAGTTTGGGCATCGTTGTCACAGACTTCAAACTGGGTTCATATTTGAGTGTATGAAAATCCACGCCAAATGATATAAGTTAAGGTTAAAGGTCAAGGTCAAAGTCTAGCAAAAGGTCGAGAAATAAGCTGCCGGGGGGAAGGTCTGCACTCTACAGAGTGCCCTTCTAGTTACGTTTGCTTTACTCTGAGATAAGAATATTGCAAAGTTGTTTTTGACAATGTTGAAGGGACACCAAAATCAAACAGTTCTGACCTAAGCACAACTTCAGCGGGAGACCTACCTATGAAAGTATCAAGTTTACTAATAAGATATTTAAATAACTAAAATAAGAGAGAGAGAGAGAGAGAGAGGAGAGAGAGAGAGAGAGAGGGAGAGAGAGAGAGAGAGAGAGGAGAGAGAGAGAGAGAGGAGACTTTTCAGTCTATCCGCGGAGACTCCATTTTGCTCTTGGGAGGAACGATTTAGTTTAAACTTTTAGTGTGTTTTTATGATGTTGTCTAACTTATTCTTGAACTCATTTACCATGTTACTGTTTACTACATCCACTGGAAGTCTATTCCAAGTATTTGCTATTTTTTATGTAAAGAAATTAAAACATTGAGCGGAGATGTATCTTTTCAATTCCAGTTTGAATCCGTTACTCCAGGACTGATTTGGACTAAGTGTGAAGAGATTGTTGTAGTCTACATTTAGAGAGAGAGAGAGAGAGAGAGAGAGAGAGAGAGAGAGAGAGAGAGAGAGAGAGTTAGTTTTGGGAGTAACTAGTGGGCGTGGCTGTAATGACAGCAGCCTAAACTAGGTTGTAGACACCAAGAAAGAATTTAGAATGCAAAGCTTTGCGAAGGCTGAATTTCTTAGGGCTGCCATTTAGTGAGATTGTGGAAACAATATTTAAACCAATTACTTGTGTATAGCTCACTTATCAGGGACAGTATGTATACGCTAAATACATTAGAATGTATACGATAAACTGATGTTGTAGGTTCTATAAAGACACAAGGTTTCCCTTTGGGATAGGACCAGGAAAACAGCCTTTCAAGCGAGTAAAGTGAATTACTCATTTCTACGTACTCGTATTATTATCTCCGCCAACGAAGTAGGGAGGAGGTTATGTTTTTTTGCCCCTGTTTGTCTGTTTGTTTGTGAACAACTTCCGAGCCATAATTTTACTCATAGAGTAATGAAACTTTCAGGGATTAATTGTTATGTTAAGACGTGAAAGTGATTAAATTTTGAAACCCCCTAAGTCAAAGGTCAAGGTCAAAGTCGAGTAAAAGGTCGAGAGATAAGCTGTCATGGCGGAGGTCTGCGCTCTACTAAGAGCCCCCTCGTTATTATTATTATTATTATTATTATTATTATTATTATTATTATTATTATTAGCCAAGCTACAACCCTAGTAGGAAAAGCACGATGCTATAAGCCCAAGGGCTCCAACAGGGAAAAATATCCCAGTGAGGAAGGAAAGAAGGAAATAAACTACAAGAGAAGTAATGAATAATTAAAATAAAACATTTGAATAATAGTAATAACATATAAATAGATCGTTCATATATAAACTATAAAAACTTTAAAAAAATATGAGTGAAAAGGTTTAATTTGGTCTATTCATAAAATATTGAAATATTTTGAGGTATTTATTTTATATGTGTAAGTTGAAAAACTCACTGACTATATTTGCATATCAACAAAAGAATTATTTTGTATGTATGTATGGTATGTATGTATGTATGTATGTATGTATGTATGTATGTATGTATACTCTAACGTCCAAAATAACTCATACGCCAATCACATCGAATTCACGGTTTATTCTTACGCTTTTGAAGGGCCAAAAATAGACCCAAAACTAGAGGGGTACTCAGTAGAGCGCAGACCTCTGCCAATGCAGCTTATTTCTCGACCTTGATCTTGACCTTTGACCTTGACATGTATTAATTGGCGTGGATTTTCATACACTCAAATGTGAACAGAGTTTGAAGTCTCTGTGATAATGATGTCCAAACTTATGGCTGATTACGTGAATTGGACATTTTTGCTTGACTGTGGCCTTGACCTTTGACCTTGACCTTTCAAAATTTAATCATTTACAGCTTTTTACATTACAGTTAATCCCTGCAAGTTTCATTAGTCTATGATTGAAATTGTGGCCAGGAAGCTGTTCACAAAAAAAAAAAAAATATATATATATATATATATATATATATATATATTATATATATATATAATATATATATATGTATATATATATATATTGTATATAT
>NC_090739.1:139978600-139993600 GCF_036898095.1 Palaemon carinicauda
TCTCTACTCCATAACTTAGGACAAAAAAGGTGTTTGTAAATGTTATTCAATTGAAACTGATGTGTGTTTATTTTATACCGCTTTACTCTATTCTAAATACATAACAATTATTTCTTTACCTAATGTTTCTAGCATACGCCAAACGATCAAAGAGCGTAATATGACCATCTAGCAATTCTCCTTTCGTAGAATATACTGCGGTTAAGAACTTCAAAAGTTACCCATACTCGATTTCGATTTTTCTTAATGAGGCGCCTTTGCACTGACTCGCAGCGGTGCCTTTTAAGCTCGGAAAAGTTTCCTGCTCTCTGATTGGTTAGAATTATCTTGTCCAACCAATCAGCGATCAGGAAACCTTTCCAAACTAAAAGGGCACCCCTGCGAGTCGGTGCAAATCTGCCTCACTAAAAAGAATTGACTATAGTTTTCCGTCTGTTTGGGATCAAAATAACTATTTTTATGAGATATGCGAATGATGAGGAAAGGGACATTCGAATGCAGTTTCTAGGATAATCAAGATAAAAAATAAATCAATATTTTGGATTGATCCTAAAGGAAACAATTTTACTACCTCCTCAGGGATGGAGTTCACATATTTTAACCTGCTCGCTGTTGGTTAAAAAAAAATCAAAATCTTACCTCTACTGTACATGTTCTCTCAAAAGCTCATATATCTTTAAGTTATTCCTAGTTTAGAATGCCAGTGGTGTTTTTTTTTTAAGTTCAGTACCGTGTGTCTTTCCCCGCACACCAAGATAATCTTTGAAAGTACTTAACTAAGTTAGGTGTTATAAATTTGTTACGATAATCTTCTGCATATATATATATATATATATATATATATGTATATGTATATCTATATATATATATATATATATATATATATATATATATATGTATATATATATATATATATATATATATATATATATATGTGTGTATATTTACATATATATATATATATATATATATAGTTTTTCAGTCTGTGTATTTATGATTTAGAGAAAATATAATGGAAATAGTGTATTTCCCATATCGAAACATACCTCAACTTTATTATAAAGAATAATCTTTTTGCACAAAGGTAAAGTCAATAGAAATATGTGAAAATCCAGCAGCGAAAAAAAGAAGAATATCATCTGGTCGTGAATAGATTATCAATGAAAACTATATAAAAGTTCTATTTACTATAAGTTTAAGCTCATCGTGGGATTTCATGATTCTGTTGTGTAAATTCATCGCGAGGATTTCTGGCCTCGATCTTTATTATCTTCTTTTAAACATTCAGTCCGTTTTTGTAAACATACTCATGAATTCTCTAACCAGTTTTATTTAATTTCATTTATAAATGTTTAAAGGCCGCTCATGAATGGCAGAGGCCAGGGAAAGTGACAATGCCCTAGCTAGCAGTACAATGGCCTAGAAACTGACCGACCATATATCCATATGATCGGCGCCCAAGCCGCCTCTCCACTCACGCCAGGACCAGGGAGGATCAGGCAATGGCTGCTAATGACTCAGCGGGTAGACCTATATACTCCCCCAAACCCCCTATCCTTAGCTCACAAGGATGGCGAGGTTGCAGACGCTACAAACCTGGGAGGGCCAGGCAATGGCTGCTGATGATTCAGCAGGTAGACATATAGGCTCCCCAAACCTCCCATCCTTAGCTCACAGGGATGGCGAGGTTGCAGACGCTACAAACCTGGGAGGGCCAGGCAATGGCTGCTGATGATTCAGCAGGTAGACATATAGGCTCCCCAAACCTCCCATCCTTAGCTCACAGGGATGGCGAGGTTGCAGACGCTACAAACCTGGGAGGGCCAGGCAATGGCTGCTGATGATTCAGCAGGTAGACATATAGGCTCCCCAAACCTCCCATCCTTAGCTCACAGGGATGGCGAGGTTGCTGACGCTACAAACCTGGGAGGGCCAGGCAATGGCTGCTGATGATTCAGCAGGTAGACATATAGGCTCCCCAAACCTCCCATCCTTAGCTCACAGGGATGGCGAGGTTGCTGACGCTACAAACCTGGGAGGGCCAGGCAATGGCTGCTGATGACTCAGCAGGTAGACATATAGGCTCCCCAAACCTCCCATCCTTAGCTCACAGGGATGGCGAGGTTGCAGACGCTACAAACCTGGGAGGGCCAGGCAATGGCTGCTGATGACTCAGCAGGTAGACATATAGGCTCCCCAAACCTCCCATCCTTAGCTCACAGGGATGGCGAGGTTGCAGACGCTACAAACCTGGGAGGGCCAGGCAATGGCTGCTGATGACTCAGCAGGTAGACATATAGGCTCCCCAAACCTCCCATCCTTAGCTCACAGGGATGGCGAGGTTGCAGACGCTACAAACCTGGGAGGGCCAGGCAATGGCTGCTGATGACTCAGCAGGTAGACATATAGGCTCCCCAAACCTCCCATCCTTAGCTCACAGGGATGGCGAGGTTGCAGACGCTACAAACCTGGGAGGGCCAGGCAATGGCTGCTGATGACTCAGCAGGTAGACATATAGGCTCCCCAAACCTCCCATCCTTAGCTCACAGGGATGGCGAGGTTGCTGACGCTACAAACCTGGGAGGGCCAGGCAATGGCTGCTGATGACTCAGCAGGTAGACATATAGGCTCCCCAAACCTCCCATCCTTAGCTCACAGGGATGGCGAGGTTGCAGACGCTACAAACCTGGGAGGGCCAGGCAATGGCTGCTGATGACTCAGCAGGTAGACATATAGGCTCCCCAAACCTCCCATCCTTAGCTCACAGGGATGGCGAGGTTGCAGACGCTACAAACCTGGGAGGGCCAGGCAATGGCTGCTGATGACTCAGCAGGTAGACATATAGGCTCCCCAAACCTCCCATCCTTAGCTCACAGGGATGGCGAGGTTGCAGACGCTACAAACCTGGGAGGGCCAGGCAATGGCTGCTGATGACTCAGCAGGTAGACATATAGGCTCCCCAAACCTCCCATCCTTAGCTCACAGGGATGGCGAGGTTGCAGACGCTACAAACCTGGGAGGGCCAGGCAATGGCTGCTGATGACTCAGCAGGTAGACATATAGGCTCCCCAAACCTCCCATCCTTAGCTCACAGGGATGGCGAGGTTGCAGACGCTACAAACCTGGGAGGGCCAGGCAATGGCTGCTGATGACTCAGCAGGTAGACATATAGGCTCCCCAAACCTCCCATCCTTAGCTCACAGGGATGGCGAGGTTGCAGACGCTACAAACCTGGGAGGGCCAGGCAATGGCTGCTGATGACTCAGCAGGTAGACATATAGGCTCCCCAAACCTCCCATCCTTAGCTCACAGGGATGGCGAGGTTGCAGACGCTACAAACCTGGGAGGGCCAGGCAATGGCTGCTGATGATTCAGCAGGTAGACATATAGGCTCCCCAAACCTCCCATCCTTAGCTCACAGGGATGGCGAGGTTGCAGACGCTACAAACCTGGGAGGGCCAGGCAATGGCTGCTGATGATTCAGCAGGTAGACATATAGGCTCCCCAAACCTCCCATCCTTAGCTCACAGGGATGGCGAGGTTGCAGACGCTACAAACCTGGGAGGGCCAGGCAATGGCTGCTGATGATTCAGCAGGTAGACATATAGGCTCCCCAAACCTCCCATCCTTAGCTCACAGGGATGGCGAGGTTGCAGACGCTACAAACCTGGGAGGGCCAGGCAATGGCTGCTGATGATTCAGCAGGTAGACATATAGGCTCCCCAAACCTCCCATCCTTAGCTCACAGGGATGGCGAGGTTGCAGACGCTACAAACCTGGGAGGGCCAGGCAATGGCTGCTGATGATTCAGCAGGTAGACATATAGGCTCCCCAAACCTCCCATCCTTAGCTCACAGGGATGGCGAGGTTGCAGACGCTACAAACCTGGGAGGGCCAGGCAATGGCTGCTGATGATTCAGCAGGTAGACATATAGGCTCCCCAAACCTCCCATCCTTAGCTCACAGGGATGGCGAGGTTGCAGACGCTACAAACCTGGGAGGGCCAGGCAATGGCTGCTGATGATTCAGCAGGTAGACATATAGGCTCCCCAAACCTCCCATCCTTAGCTCACAGGGATGGCGAGGTTGCAGACGCTACAAACCTGGGAGGGCCAGGCAATGGCTGCTGATGATTCAGCAGGTAGACATATAGGCTCCCCAAACCTCCCATCCTTAGCTCACAGGGATGGCGAGGTTGCAGACGCTACAAACCTGGGAGGGCCAGGCAATGGCTGCTGATGATTCAGCAGGTAGACATATAGGCTCCCCAAACCTCCCATCCTTAGCTCACAGGGATGGCGAGGTTGCAGACGCTACAAACCTGGGAGGGCCAGGCAATGGCTGCTGATGATTCAGCAGGTAGACATATAGGCTCCCCAAACCTCCCATCCTTAGCTCACAGGGATGGCGAGGTTGCAGACGCTACAAACCTGGGAGGGCCAGGCAATGGCTGCTGATGATTCAGCAGGTAGACATATAGGCTCCCCAAACCTCCCATCCTTAGCTCACAGGGATGGCGAGGTTGCAGACGCTACAAACCTGGGAGGGCCAGGCAATGGCTGCTGATGATTCAGCAGGTAGACATATAGGCTCCCCAAACCTCCCATCCTTAGCTCACAGGGATGGCGAGGTTGCAGACGCTACAAACCTGGGAGGGCCAGGCAATGGCTGCTGATGATTCAGCAGGTAGACATATAGGCTCCCCAAACCTCCCATCCTTAGCTCACAGGGATGGCGAGGTTGCAGACGCTACAAACCTGGGAGGGCCAGGCAATGGCTGCTGATGATTCAGCAGGTAGACATATAGGCTCCCCAAACCTCCCATCCTTAGCTCACAGGGATGGCGAGGTTGCAGACGCTACAAACCTGGGAGGGCCAGGCAATGGCTGCTGATGATTCAGCAGGTAGACATATAGGCTCCCCAAACCTCCCATCCTTAGCTCACAGGGATGGCGAGGTTGCAGACGCTACAAACCTGGGAGGGCCAGGCAATGGCTGCTGATGATTCAGCAGGTAGACATATAGGCTCCCCAAACCTCCCATCCTTAGCTCACAGGGATGGCGAGGTTGCAGACGCTACAAACCTGGGAGGGCCAGGCAATGGCTGCTGATGATTCAGCAGGTAGACATATAGGCTCCCCAAACCTCCCATCCTTAGCTCACAGGGATGGCGAGGTTGCAGACGCTACAAACCTGGGAGGGCCAGGCAATGGCTGCTGATGATTCAGCAGGTAGACATATAGGCTCCCCAAACCTCCCATCCTTAGCTCACAGGGATGGCGAGGTTGCAGACGCTACAAACCTGGGAGGGCCAGGCAATGGCTGCTGATGATTCAGCAGGTAGACATATAGGCTCCCCAAACCTCCCATCCTTAGCTCACAGGGATGGCGAGGTTGCAGACGCTACAAACCTGGGAGGGCCAGGCAATGGCTGCTGATGATTCAGCAGGTAGACATATAGGCTCCCCAAACCTCCCATCCTTAGCTCACAGGGATGGCGAGGTTGCAGACGCTACAAACCTGGGAGGGCCAGGCAATGGCTGCTGATGATTCAGCAGGTAGACATATAGGCTCCCCAAACCTCCCATCCTTAGCTCACAGGGATGGCGAGGTTGCAGACGCTACAAACCTGGGAGGGCCAGGCAATGGCTGCTGATGATTCAGCAGGTAGACATATAGGCTCCCCAAACCTCCCATCCTTAGCTCACAGGGATGGCGAGGTTGCAGACGCTACAAACCTGGGAGGGCCAGGCAATGGCTGCTGATGATTCAGCAGGTAGACATATAGGCTCCCCAAACCTCCCATCCTTAGCTCACAGGGATGGCGAGGTTGCAGACGCTACAAACCTGGGAGGGCCAGGCAATGGCTGCTGATGATTCAGCAGGTAGACATATAGGCTCCCCAAACCTCCCATCCTTAGTTCACAGGGATGGCGAGGTTGCAGACGCTACAAACCTGGGAGGGCCAGGCAATGGCTGCTGATGATTCAGCAGGTAGACATATAGGCTCCCCAAACCTCCCATCCTTAGCTCACAGGGATGGCGAGGTTGCAGACGCTACAAACCTGGGAGGGCCAGGCAATGGCTGCTGATGATTCAGCAGGTAGACATATAGGCTCCCCAAACCTCCCATCCTTAGCTCACAGGGATGGCGAGGTTGCTGACGCTACAAACCTGGGAGGGCCAGGCAATGGCTGCTGATGATTCAGCAGGTAGACATATAGGCTCCCCAAACCTCCCATCCTTAGCTCACAGGGATGGCGAGGTAGCAGACGCTACAAACCTGGGAGGGCCAGGCAATGGCTGCTGATGATTCAGCAGGTAGACATATAGGCTCCCCAAACCTCCCATCCTTAGCTCACAGGGATGGCGAGGTTGCAGACGCTACAAACCTGGGAGGGCCAGGCAATGGCTGCTGATGATTCAGCAGGTAGACATATAGGCTCCCCAAACCTCCCATCCTTAGCTCACAGGGATGGCGAGGTTGCTGACGCTACAAACCTGGGAGGGCCAGGCAATGGCTGCTGATGATTCAGCAGGTAGACATATAGGCTCCCCAAACCTCCCATCCTTAGCTCACAAGGATGGCGAGGTTGCAGACACTACAAACCTGGGAGGGCCAGGCAATGGCTGCTGATGATTCAGCAGGTAGACATATAGGCTCCCCAAACCTCCCATCCTTAGCTCACAAGGATGGCGAGGTAGCAGACACTACAAGAAACTGTCGAGCTTGGGTTGCTATCGAACCCCAATTCTGCGATCCTCAAGCAAGGACGTTTCCAGTAGGCCTCCACAACCACAAGTAATGGGTCATGAGGTCTTGTGCCAACGGTGTCTGGCCTCTGTAGGGATGATGAGGAACAATTTTGTGTCTCCATATGGGATAGTGCCGGAAGTGCTCTTCATGCGGTGCTCTGTATGCATTGCTAAAGGGTCTTAGCAGCGTTCCTTGTGGCTTCTAGCCTAGGTCAACAATTTTTAGTCTTCTACTTTCCTTGTGTTCCCACTTCTTTATTATATGAATATATATTTCCATTTACTTTTAGGCTAAAAATCTCATTTATATGTATCTATGTGTATATGTGTATGTATATGTACATGTGTGTATATGTATGTATATGTATGTGTATATGTATACATATGTATGTACTTATGTATATGTATGTGTACATTTAGTTTATCTATATCAATATTTACTTTTTATAATTTTTTTTTACTTGATGATATTTTATTTGTATTATTGCCCGAAGAGCTCTGCTCCACATGGGCTTGGACCGAGTCTTTTTTTGTAAATATTTTGTATGTAAATATGTTTTTGTCCAATAAACTTTATTATTATTATTATTATTATTATTATTATTATTATTATTATTATTATTATTATTATTATTATTATTATTATTATTAACTGTATTCTCATCTTGCTGTTTGGACCAGTGCCCTTTCTTGCTGAATGGCTTCCTCGGCTCCAGCGCAGAGCCATATGGACAAAATGTATAGATCATCACCTTAGGTAATTATATCAAATTAAGACAGAAAATCTTTAGAAATTTAAAGTGATACATGTTCATGATTTTATTTTCATTCGTCAAGATATTGATTGGTAATTAATATCAGATTTTTTTACTCCTCATATTCTTCTTCTATTAACGTGTTTTTTTTTTTCCATTTTTGTTTGGGGGTAAGCCACACCTTCTTTTTGAAAGACTGTTTTGGCTTTGGGGTAGACCGTAGTCCCGATCGGCTGGCCCTGCCTGACATCGCTTTAGACCCTGGTAGCGTATGTTCATGTATTGTACCAGTCACCAGCGTCCCTCCTGAGAAAAATGTATCTTAAACACTGGAACGAACAAAGAGCATTGTATGATACCTGTAAATCCATAGCTTACCTCCATACAGTTTTTACTGTATACAAGCGTAACTCCAGAAATATCTATAGTCAATTCTTTTTATTGAGGCAGATTTGCACTGACTCGCAGGGGTGCCCTTTTAGCTCGGAAAAGTTTCCTGATCGCTGATTGGTTGGACAAGAATATTCTAACCAATCAGCGATCAGGAAACTTTTCCGAGCTAAAAAGGGCACCGCTGCGAGTCAGTGCAAATGTGCCTCATTAAAAGAAATTGAGTATAGTTAAAATAGTTTACTTCCGTTACTAATTCTTAACTTTTTAACACTAACAGGGCCAGAATAGATTCTTTGTAAATTGGCCTACATGAATTCAACATTGGTCAGCCTCTTTTCATCAGCTGAAAAATTGTCTTTGGAAGAATTTTAAGGAGCCTGAAGTAAGGAGTTTCTTTCTTGACCACTCATCAGTTGTTTCTGTGGTAACTACCCAGATAAATCTGAAAAAAAAAAAAAAAACATTTAGGACACTTGGTGAAAATCATTGTCTGAGGTATCATTCATTTACCAGATACTATTTTTAGCAGACGTTGGTTGATGCCATTGAGATTAACATCACATAGGTCAACAAGGTCATTAGAGGTTATGTTTTCGACTCCGTTTGTGTGGATGTGTGTTTCTTTGTGAACAGCTTCCTGGCCACAACTTTAATCGTTAGAGTAATGAAACTTGAAGGGATTGACTGGTATGTAAAAAGTTGGAAATTATTAAAATTTGGAAGGTCAAGGTCAAAGAACAAAGTCATGGTCAAGCAAAATGTCCAATTACGTAATCAGCCATAAATTTGACATCGTTGTCGCAGAGACTTCAAATTTGGTTCATATATGAGTGTATGAAAATCAACGCCAATTAATACATGTTAAGGTCAAAGGTCAAGGTCAAGCAAAAGGTCAAGAAATAAACTGCAGCGGCGGAGTTCTGCGCTCTACAGAGTGCCCCTCTTATGTTGATTTCTGTTGATGAGAAGACCTGAGGGAACTGACTACCGATTTTGCTGACCAGCAGAATATTATTATCATTGTTGTTTTTTTTTCTCTAATTGGCTGAGGAGAATAAACTGAAATAGTCAATCAATCAATTAAGTGTCGCCAATTACCTTGATTGTTAACGCCAGCTCATTTAGCCAGTCAATCACTTCATCAGGTAGGATGTCCGCTATTGCCATCAACCCGGACGTCACAGATTGCTTGAGGAAAGTCACATGAGATTTCCTGTGAACAATTTTTTTGTGACGCGCAGAAGTCATTTTGGACCAATTGCAGCTTAACGATATTTCTTAAACTGGTTGAAATTCCAGTAATGCCTTCAAATATGCGGCCCCGAGACTATATAATAAGCTCCCACGAGACATCCGAATGATTGAAGACATTAAGGCTTTCAAGAGGAAACTGAAGACTTTCTTATTTCATCAGTCATATAACGGGGACGACTTAACAGTAAATGAACAATACGCGATATGAAATGTTAGATTACTCAGAACGGACACGGTAAAACGACAGTGGAGGTCCTGTAGAGAGTGGGGTTCCCCTGCTGTAAGGGACTGGAAAAGCAGCCGTCAAAGTAAAAGAAAATTAAAGATTATATCAAGACAGGGTTGTCATTGCAATGATATTATATAAACTCTGATGGCGGTTTTTATTAAAAGCACTTTGAAGTCTTGTGTCAATCTTGGTAAAAGAATTAAAAAATAATTATGATATAGACATACACATTGAAGGTCTTGGATAGTGCCATACCTCTGTATCATGGTGTTTCACTGTGTTGGGGTAGAGTTCCCTTAAATGAGGGTACACTATTCTATCTTATTTATCTTCCTCTTATTTTGTCGTTTTTATAGTTTATATATGAAATATTTATTTTAATCTTGTTACTGTTCTTAAAATATTTAATTTCAATAGTTAATTACTTCTCTTATTTCATTGTTTCCTTTCCTCACTGCGCTATTTTCCCTGTTGGAACCCCTGGGCTTATAGCATTCGGCTTTTCCAACTGGGGTTGTAGCTTGGCAAGTCATGATAGTAATAATAAGTAAGGAAAAGAAGGTCTAGTATATTAAACAAAAGAAAATCTTCTTGAATTGATTAAGTAACACATAATATTGTACAAAAGGTTTAAAGGTCGCTCATGAATGGCAGAGGCAAGGGACAGTGACATTGCCCTAGCAATCAGGACAATGCCCTAGAGACTGACCATATATTATATGATCAGCGCCTAAGCCTCCTCTCCACCCAAGCTAGGACCAGGGAGGGCCAGGCAGTGGCTGCTGATGACTCAGCAGATAGACCTATAGGCTCTCCCAAATTCCCCAACCTTAGCTCACAAGGATGGTAAGGTTGCAGACACTAATGGCAGAGACGTTACTGAATATACATTTTATAAAGTAAGGGTCTCTTAAGACACCTCCTTTAATAATGATTAGTGCCATGTAAGTCCTCGATAGTTTTGTCTGTTACATCCCAAACCACACTCCCAAGTTCAGTCTATTTCTTTCCAGGTTACATTTGATAATAGCTTCTGATGATCCTTTCTTAGTTGTTCATGGTATCTTGGTAAAGACCTTTACCATCGGCGTATAATGCCTCACTTGGTAACTGTCTACTTACATCTGTTGTCTCTAAAAGGCTGGTCCACACGCTACGTTTTGCACAACCTTTTGTCTGCACAGTTCAAGACGTTGCAGATAAAACGTTGCGCGTGGACAGGAAAACAGCGCAGTTTTGACTCCAGCGCAAGACATACAGTTGCAGCGATGACTGAGCTAGGAGAGCATAGATATCCATGAACTGTGCAGACAAGTCGGTACGTGTAGACGGTAGCACTGTTTTTCGTTTCATTTTGTGCCTCAGTTTTAATTCAACAAGCGACATGTCAGACCTTAGGCAATGTTCTCGAGAGTTCCTCACAGAATTTATTGCATTGTACGAAAGTTTCCCATGCATTTGGCGTGTCAAATCAAAGGATTATAGTGACCTGGATAAAAAGGGGAAGGCTTATGAAAACTTAGTGGAAAAATTCAAACAAATTGATAAAAATGCCAACAGAGACATGGTGGTAAAAAAAATAATTTCTTTGAGAAGTGTTTACCGCAAAGAATTGGCTAAAGTTAATGATTCGAATCGATCTGACGCTGGAGAAGAGGACAAACGGAGTACCTCCTCCATGACGATGTTGACAAATCTTAGCGAAACTCGTACAAACATCATGGTACCGTGTAGACGCAAGAAAATTGTAAGGTTTTCATTCCGTCTTAAGACTGCGCAGACAAATTGTTGTGCAAAACGGAGCGTGTGGACCTGCCTTTACTCATATAGGACTCTTCGTAGTTTTGCCTGGGAGAGAGAGAGAGAGAGAGAGAGAGAGAGAGAGAGAGAGAGAGAGAGAGAGAGAGAGAGAGAGAGAGAGAGAGAGAATCCAGAATATTTAATAGATATGAGATGAACTTTATCTGTTATTAACATACTTGAAGCAAAGCCTAACACATCCTTTAGTAGTGCTTGGAAACAGCAATCTGAATTCTCTCTCTCTCATATTTGTGTGTTTATATATGTACATAAATACAACTTGTAATTTATTAGAATCTCTCTCTCTCTCTCTCTCTCTCTCTCTCTCTCTCTCTCTCTCTCTCTCTCTCTCTCTCTCTCTCTCTAACCATAGTGGGCAATCACTGGCGTGATTTGATTGTGTATACATTCATACGTTCACCGTATTTCGATGATTATTTGGTAGTTTACCCCATCTCTCTCTCTCTCTCTCTCTCTCTCTCTCTCTCTCTCTCTCTCTCTCTCTCTCTTTCTGCGTAGAACACACGTCATGATGTCATGTAATAAAATATGTGTAAGTAGCACGCCATTCAGCAAGTTGATTTGCTTGATGTTTTTCAATTATACTTTGATTTTTCTCTTGAGGAAAATAATGAGAAAAATTATAAATTTAATGAATAAAATGACGTTGTATAATTCGAATCATTTGCATATCATTTCCGCACCGGAAGATGATTGCTCAATAATTAATGCTATCCTCACTGACATGAGATAAATGGGTTAGAATTAGTCTCCATCAATCTTGAGCAACAATTTGAATTCAATTAGTGGTCTTGGATTCATTCACTCGAATGAGGGACTGGAAGGCAACCGATTTGCCTTGAAAAAAGGGTTAAATAGAATAAATGTTGCCAGGCATTTACCGTTTTAAAAACGGATATATTGGCGTACAGGAGTGATATCACAGTCATCAACCCGTAAAAGATAATAACAAAGTATGGTCAAGTTCCTGTCGCTTGTATTTTACTGTTATACGGTTAAGAACAGCATATTTTTACGGAGAACTTCAGATTAAAATTGCGTTTTTATTAATATTATTATTATCATCTGTATATTGATACGATAGCGTGTATGTTATTTATTTTGTGTCACGCTTTAATGAAAACGGAAATAATTCATGGTATACTCGTGTGTCACGCTTTAAAGAAAACGGAAATAATTTCATGGTATACTCTTACAAATTCACATTGGACTTTGATTACTTAACCAAAGCACATATCATATAGTTTTCCCAATTTTGTCTTTAGCACCTGAATTACTTTTTTTTTTTTAATATTAGACAAATAATTGAGTTATATCAATTTCCATAACCTAGATTATAAGATTAATCTCGGGCCTTTTCGTTTAACGACTAATCCGTTCTTATTGTAAAAGATACCTCATAATTTTGATTACCCTTTGTTTCAAATCTACCTAGACATTACTCAATTTCCCGTCCGCCTATCATAGTCAGTGACTATTAATAAAGCTAAAGGACATAATTTCGATAAGGTTGGGAACTACCTACCACAACCTTGCTTTACTCATGGACAACTTTATGTAGCCTTCTCAAGGGCAAGGTCTATGAATAGTGTAAGAGTGAAAATTTGTCCTCAGAATAATTCTACTCATGGCCAGAGAAGAGGAACTACCTTCACTACAAATATTGTATATAAAGAAGTTTTGTAAATTGTTTCGTGTATTGCTCATTTTTAAAATAAATATACAATTCAAATCTTATCACATTTTATACAAACATGTATAGGTTAGGAACAAGATAATTAGTATTGAAAATATAATTTCGTGTAATTTGCACGGGTTCCGTTAGTTATTATTATTATCATTATTATTACTAGCCAAGCTACAACCCTAGTTGGAAAAACAAGATGCTATAAGCCCAAGGGCTCCAATAGGGAAAAATAGCCCGGTGAGGAAAGGAAATAAGGAAATAAATAAATGAGAACAAATTAACAATAAATTATTCTGAAAAACAGTAACAACGTCAGAACATATATATCATATATAAACTATAAAAGGACTTATGTCAGACTGTTCAACATTGTAGAAGTTGTCTCAATCGTGTACAATTTAGTTAAATGCTTTTTTTTTTCAGTTTGAAATAATTACGCATAAAGACTTGTAAATAATCTGGTCACTGTTTCGGACGGAAAATTTGATGTTCATTTTGGAAGGCAGCGAGCCGAACCAGCCTCTTCCCCCGCCAGGAGCTTGAAAATATAACTCACTATTATTCTGGGTCTCGATGCGTTATAACTCCACGCACAAACAGCTTCAATTATACCTCATTTAACAAGGCGTAAGTGCATTCAACAGTGGAGGGCGCTGTAAGGCTTTCGGCCGTATGTTTTTCGAATTAGTGATTCGCATCAGATTCAGTTGTGAAATGGGTTCATAACCGGCGGGTTCGGATCGCTGGTAATTTTCCTTTATTTCCGATTGTGTTTAACGATATGTGCAGGTTCTGTTTCATTGACCTTAGATTTCGTTAAATACACGGCGATCAGATACGTAGCTCGTAGCTATAAAGGGAAATAATAGTTTTCCATTATATAATGAACCTTGAATAATCGTTGCAAAACCTACAGTTTTATTTTTTATTTTCGGTTTTCTATTGCAACAGAGTCAGATATCGTACGTAATTTATTTTAAAAGTGATTCACTGGTTTTGCATCCATGTATAAATTACTAATATTTGAAATAGACATCTCACATAATTTTTATTTAAAGACTTCAGCCAATATGATATATGCTGTAATCCCTTTTAAACGCCAAGAGTAATCTGGGTGAAAATTTATGGTAATTATCCGTAGACTTTCATTGAGCCGCTCTTGCTGCTGGTTCGTCTATATGCAAAGGTGTATCTCAGGGCCTTGTTTACCGAGAGCCAACCTGAGATTGCCGTAGTTGTGTGCTTGTTGATTAAATTTGCCCACCTTCCTTTTATTCTCCACAGTTTCTATTCGTTTTTCTTTCAGGTGATACTCTCTTTATTCGTATACTTTACATACTTTCAAGTGCTTCGAATTCATTTATTTTACACTGAATTTACTCTTTATTATTATTATTATTATTATTATTATTATTATCATTACTTGCTAAGCTACAACCCTAGATGGAAAAGCAAGATGCTATAAGCCCAGAGGCCCCAACAGGGAAAATAGCCCAGTGAGGAAAGGAAACAAGGAAAAATAATATGTTTTAAGAACAATGACATTTAAATCACTATTTCCTATATAAACTATGAAAACTTTAATAAAACAAAAGGAAGAGAAACAAGATAGAATAGTGTGCCCGAATGTACCCTCAAGCAAGAGAACTCTAACCCAAGACAGTGGAAGACCATGGTACAGAGGCAAAGGCACTACCCGAGACTAGAGAACAATTGTTTGATTTTGGAGTGGTGTCCTCCTATAAGAGCTGCTTACCATAGCTAAAGAGTCTCTTCTACCCTTACCAAGAAGAAGTTGTTCAGATAGTGTTTAAGTATTAGCATATTAATTATAATTCTATAACTTGGAATTAACCGCCTTTCACTCGAAAACATGCTAATGAAATTATTTTATCTATTCAAAAGGAGAGAGATTAGTGTTGGGATATCGTTATATCTTTCCGATTTTCAAGTTTTTAACTTGATTATATGCAGTATATATATATATATATATATATATATATATATATATATATATATATATATATATATATATATATGTGTGTGTGTGTGTGTGTGTCTGTATATATATATATATATATATATATATATATATATATATATAT